>NW_020800304.1:0-300000 GCF_003590095.1 Trichoplusia ni
TTAACTGTGCTGTTGTGAACCAATGCGTCATTTTAACAAAGTAGGACCTAGAGTACACACACAAACATAAATTTCTGGTTCCGTACCCCAAGAGTAGAAATGGAATCCTATTACTGAAAAAGACACTGCTGTCTGTCCGTCACCAGGAAGTAACTAGTAACCATGATTGATTTAATAATAAATAAATAAATGCGGACGACATCACATACATTGTCTGAACCCAAAGTAAGTTGCTAAAGCACTTATGTTATGGAATTCAGATACAACGAAGGTACCACAAACACCCAGACCCCAGACTGTAGAAATGTTAATTTTTACATTGACCCGACCGGGGATCGAACCCGGGACCTCAGAGCTAGCGACACCTTGAAACCGGTGCGTACGCCACTCGACCACGGAGATTTAGAGTTTATTCTTTCACAGTGCACGAATATTCTGCTCCTTAAACATATTCCATTACCACTCTTCCTCATTTTAATTAATGCGTATATCCTATACCCAGCCCCAATCAAAGGCTATCTAACACTAAAATAATTTATCAAATTCGAGACCGTAGTTCCTGAGATTCGCCCGTTTATACAAACTCTTAAGCTTTACAATGTTAGTATAAATCAAGTCTTTAGCTACCCATAGATGTTTACCAATAATCTTTATCGACCTCAAGGGAAATACTTCAGAAGAGCAATTAATATTTACCGAGAATCATTCAAATAGATACCTTTGTAGAACTAAGATTGAATGGACCGAACGATGATGGTGAATGAATGAATGAACGAACAATAACAACGCTTGGATTCTTTGTACAGCTTTCCGTATTTCGTTTTTAATTTTTCTTTTGTTTTTCTTGTTTAATGACGTTAAGTGTTTTAAGTATTTATTGATTTTTTTCTTGACATGTTAAGTCGACTTTATTTTACACTTTAAGGGACCCTCAAATTGTAAAGTAAAGTAATAAAGAAGAACTCTTGAAATGGTGTCCAAGGTAAGGCAAAAGAAGCGTCGGTCATCCAGGAGGATAGGTCGACGATATAGAAAGGTCTGGGTTTGAGTCTGGATGAGGCTGGCACAAGAACATAGAAAATGACACGAGAAAGGCCTATGCTATCCTTTCGGTTTTAAGTATGGATTGAATTCTCGAGATGGAGGTTCGATCCTCACGCATTCAAAGTACGAATGTGGCGAGGTATTGTGTTTTTTTTAAACCCCTCCCCACACTGATAAATTAGGTCCTTGAATTCTGAATCCTCCTCTCTGAGGTTTAACTAAGTCCTGAAAAAAACATTAAAAAGACACATCAGATACTTTGTAAGAACATAAGAATACAGTCCAAATAGTAGTATTTTAATTACTTTTTCTTTTCCGCGTTTCATTTTCAAGTAATACAATCCTTTTATACGAATCGCTATATATTACTTTAAATACACATTTCGGAGCAGTTAAATCCAAGTTCTAATTAAGCTAAACGACGTCAAACATTCTTTGCTTGGATCAAGAAACTTGGATAGGAAGTCCAAAATCGAGAAATTATTTTGCTTTGGTAATGACGGTTTTCACGTTAGCATCTTTATTTGTATTTTATAATAATATCGGAGCAGTTAAATATTTAATTATTATTTTTTCCCTAAAAAAACTAATTTCGTACTAATAGACTATAGATAAACAAATCGGTGACAAATTAATTTATTATAGAAAAAAATTGTCGTTGCTTAATGTCGATCTACATATTTACTATTTATTGTTAAAGCGGCAGCAATACATAATCGGTGAAAACTTCTACTGTCATGCTATCACGGTTTATGAGATTCAGCCTGATGACGTACAGACAGACGACCACCGGAGCCTCAGAAATAAGTATGGTGCGTTTCACCCATTGTATGTACATACCTACACGAATCTCTAAAACATTTCAAAATTTTCACTCGTACATTTCTTATCCATGTTAACACAATCTAAGTCTTACAGATACTCAAGGTAGGAAGTAGTTGAGAATTCCAGAGCTGTGGTTCTTTTGTCTTTCAAAGACAACGAACCCTCCACAGGAATAGGTGTCTAGGTAGTACACGGCTTTACTTATGTTCCCAGCCTTTATTTGCTGTGGCAATTAACTTTTAGACAATTAAATCCAAGGAAGTGTTTCCGTAGCCAACATCATAGCTGAAAAGTTTCAACACAGTGTTTGAGTAGGTACCTACATAAACTTATACTTGTTCTGTTATTCTTTTTAATTTAAAATGATAGTTAGGTAATTTTTCAGAAAAAATATCACTCATAAATTTTTTGACCCTACAAACCGTTGCTTAGCTATTTTAGCTTAGCGATTTCTATTTTTATCATAGAAAACAGAAATTTACGATTCGTGAAAATTTCACTTGTAGGACTGTCACATTTCTTCAAACGAATCGCTAAACGTAGAGTTTATCTCAAGTCATAGTTCCCTTTTTAACCTTTGAGTAAATACATTATTATTTAAACTATAAATAGGAACATTTTAATCTAAATTCTAAAAGTGGTCATCGTTAGGTACTTTTGGCTGCTTAGATATAACACATCAAGACGAACGAAACCGTGATCGAAAGCAATTTTTCTCCTTAGGATCTTGCTCCACTGGTAAGCAAAAGGCTCCCCATAATCATTCCCAAGCTTCATTATCCAGCACTACCTCCAAAACACCATATATGTTCAATTTCATAATAATAAACAATATTCAAAGTTAAACAATTAGCTAATACACTTTCAAAACATAATACACCAATAGCATACCAAAACATAATTAAATACATTTTCAAAAGACTTCAGATTCATAAAATACGATGACAATCGTATAATAGCATTTCATGCTAAACTTTCTGGCTAGAACTTTGTTGTAGTGTTGTATTCTACGTGTGGAAGTAAGGGTGGGTCTCAGTTACAGCGATTTACAACCTAATTGAAATGAAATTATTTATGCAAATAGGATATTTTATCACTTTTACATGTCTTTTGAGAACGATGGAGCCGACATTTCCTATCTGACTACCCTGAGAAGTAATGTCGAAATAAACTCAGGGGTCGTAGGTTCTTTTAAAGTCCAGACAATTTTAAAATTCGAGTCAAGTGTATAAGCTAAGGCAGAGTGTTTCAATAGAATTGATAAGATATCTGCATAAGGTTTATAGTTACAAAAAAAAGTATTGAAAAATATAAAACAAAGGCAAATGAGTTGCATATTATTAAATTAAATAATAATTAATATTAGCAAAAGTAAATTCATGCAAAAGCACAAAAAAAATGACTAATGACTCACAGAGAAATGTTGAGCTAGAAGTCATAGTGACTTTGTCATTATCAAGTGGAATGTAGAGGCGAATAATGTCGTATGCAATGAGGACGCTGACTAAACGCACTACGAAAAGTTGGCCTTAGATGTCATAGTGTCTTTGTCATTGTCAAATGTGATGTAACGACACGTTGACATTTTAGGTCGTTAATTAGTTTTTTTATGAATATTGCACTCTTTTGCAGACCTTTTTTAAGTCTTGGATTTAGTTATATATAATTGTTTCCCTTCAATCTACTACACATCAGATCCCTACAGAGTATCACTGAAATTTACCACGTTTGGTCGTGTTTCAAATGGAAATCTAAAATTACATATTTGAATTTAAATAATCAACGATTGCATAATAATCTACCAGATAAATAAAGAATTAGATTAACAAAGTTCCTTGTATAAAATTATCTTCATTTGACAACACAATCTAAAAAGATAAAATTTTATTAAAATTGTACGTAGAACAATAATACTAAAAGTTCATACTGTTTTGTTTTTGGACCACAATGTAAGTAAATTACAGAAGGTAACAAGCGCCAGTTGAACTCTCGACACTACGGCTTTTGTAGATAAATAAGATTTCGAGAAAAATTGGTCAACCATGAAATGATTGTCGTTCCTATCATTTGTGTTTATATCGACATGCTTAACTTTAAAATTAGTTAATTGACCTGATACAAACGAATTCATTGGGCAAGTAATATTAATAAAAAAGTGGTCGACTTATGACGAAAAAAGTCGTAAATACTCGTTAAATATTTAAAACTTGTAATCACACCGAAGATACATCAAAAACACCCATTTCAATTCAACACACACACACAACGCAAAAAGATTTACAGAAAAAAGTGTTCCATCATTTTCAATGGCTTTACAAAGTGAACCTTCTGTTGCCACCCTGTCTCATACAACTCCATACATTAATATAATATGTCACAACTGTTGTAAAATTATGAATGGTGTCGTTTAGTTTTAATCGTTTATTTGCTTTTATGGAGGAAAGGCGGTTAATGGCAATGTTTTTAATTTGTTGCTGGCACTCGCACTGTGGTCTCGTGTAAACGGGTAGATATTTTTATTTGGACTTTTTACTTAACTGCTAGAAGATGAGTTATGTTTGCGGCTTGTCTGCATATATATAGGCGGTGTTTTTCTCGTTTAGAATCAGGAATTATTAAATACTATAGATGAAAATGGGTTATGAAAAATGAAGTCTTATCTTGCGCTAATTGAAGTTGTGAAACTGATAAAAAATATGGTTAGTACGAAAACATTCATAATGAATGAATTAAATGACATATTTTTAAAAGAACCCTTTTATTTAGTTTCCAATCAACAGAGTTACAAATTCAATCACCGAACTTACCCGAAAACAGAGAAACACAATATTAGTATACTTTTCAAAATGGCGACACCCCTAATAATGTATTATATAAACTCATCATCAGCCTAGCCTTTTCCCAACTATGTTAGGGTCAGTTTCCGGTCTAGCCAGACGCAGCTAAGCAGCAGTGTCTTACAAGGAGCGACTGCCCATCTGACCTCCTCGACCCAAGTACCTGGGCAACACGATACCTCTTAGTCAGACTGGACGTCAGTCATGGCTTCTGAGTACCCGTAACGACTGTAAGTAGAACGTGTAAATAACAGCCGGGAGCTACAATTAAACTTGTCTTCCGGAACAAGGAGGAACTCGTTACATGGTCTGAAAGTTGGTCAACCATCCACGGACCGACCGCATCAAGGTTAGCTTAACTTGTGATCGATTGACTTGTGCAGTTGTAACTTAGCCACGGGCTCCTTTTACACATGCTAAACCACATAAGAATAGACAGCAAATAGAAAAAAAATGTATGGGAATGATAATTTATTTCGACATGAATGTAAGGTCACTTTGTCTTGTCAGTTCAAAACATTTGAGCAATTCGCCTGCTTTGGCTTCAGAAGATGTTAAAATTTTCTACAATCGTATCGTGGATCGGTTGCAACGTGTAAAGAGGCTCATAGCTACAATATTATCAGAACTACCAACTAATAAATTGAGTTGAAAACTCACTTAGTGCACCGAGTGGTTTACGATGTCAACTAAATAATGTTTTTATTACGCTTTACATAGTAGCTATATTTTAATTGCGATATTAGTCTTTCATATAAGTCGCTTTGTATAAGTTTAGCAAACTTAGTATTTTTCGTTGCAGTTTCTGTGATCGTTGCAATTTTTTATTACCCGCTGTCGCGTGAAGTCATGATTTAAGACTCAAGTTGGGTCCAAAACTAGTCTTTATAAAGGATTGCAACGCATTGCCATATACCGACACAAAACGCGGATGACGTAGCACGGCGGTTCAGGTTTAGTCAGTAAAAGTCTGACACTACTCATTTCCTCCCCCGAGGGAGTGGGTGTCCGTGAGGCTTATCCCGCCTTACAAAAAAAAAATGGTCCTGAACTAGTCAAGGAATCCTACTAAATAAGCTTGAAAACCGAAAGAACCGAAAAAATGTAAATCCTACAGTGTAATTCTGAGATTTTGCTCAGTCTTAATGCAGTTCAAAGGATTCTTGATAGTTAAAAGTAGACCGTGGAATCGGGACACGAGTCCTTTCAAATCAAAATTTCTTTTCCTTTTTTCTACTTTTAAAAATACAGTTTGTCCTTACCAATAGACCCATACATTTTCATAACAAGTATATTCAATTCACAATTCCCGCTGTCACTGCCACCATACAACTTCATACAACTTCATACAACACCATACAACCCATTCAACATTCGCCCATTTCCTTTCATTTTGTTAACTCGGTTAATTGAACGCGTCGGTATGCGGCACTGCTGTAATTAATGCACTATAATGTTTTCGTTCATTACCCAAACTAGTGACGTCATTTGTCGATCCCTGATTTATAGAATGACAATGGTTGATTAATTAGCACATTTCTTTTTGTTTTAAGAATATAGAATAGATTTTTTAAAATGTCGTGATGGCCTTGCAGTTTTATGCATGGATTTGCATGCTTGACGTGCAGGTTCGACCCTAACGCAGGCAGTATCAATGTAATTTTGACAAAGAAATCGTTTTTAGAAGTAATACTTACTTACTTGATTAATACACCATTGACAAACGATAAAGGAAAAAAAATATCGTGAGGAAAACTAGATTCTAAAAAAAATTGGAATCTGAAATTCGCCAACCCACAGTGAACTACGAACAAGCATTCGTGGATCACACAAATACTTGTCCTAAGCGTTGATCGAAACCGGGACACTATGCGGGTTTGGCGTGGTGACCTTAACTACTCAGCTATCTTTGCAGTCACATTAAGGCCTGTATCATATTAATACTCATTCTTACTTATTAGTAACACAAAACTTTTTGATAACTTCTACAATTCGATTCAAGCTTATAGAGAGCAAAGGTCATGTGTATTGTCCCAAAGTTAGGTCTTAATAATATTAGAACTCAAAGATTAAAATAGGAACCCTATTCGTAAGGCTATCTGTCTTTCGATCACCAAACCGTAGCTAATGAACCGTGATACCTAGAAAGGTGTAATTTAGAAACTTCACAGATAGTGTGTTGCTGTTACAAATAATAAAAATGAAGGCTAAATAACGATTAGTTCGAATTATGAATTTTATAGGCTTTATTACAACAAAAATCAAAATAAAGTACATAGTTAGTTTTTGCTCAAATTTATTTATCATCCAAGCGATTAATATCGCTCTCCTTTTTTTACGGAACCTCTCTTCGCGAGTCCGACTCGCTCTTGCCCGTTTATTTAAGTTTCCACTTCGAGAACTTTGAATCTAGATCACAAATACGGATAAGTAGTTCTAAACTAAATATTAAAGTTGAAGATTGTATGAGACCCGCATTGGACACGATGAGTCTCTGTGAATGAGTTTGGAACTATGATAATGTATATTGGTATGAGGTTTATTGTTTAACCGACTTTGGAAAGGAGGTTATTATGTCATTTTTTTTTAAATTGGCCGTTGATTACTAAGGTTTTAGAATTTGTATAGATGTTTTCAAATGGATTGATTATTGAAAAGAACAAAAATGTCCTGAAAATTTTTGAAAACAAAAATTTTGGAACTATCTGCCATAAGACCTAAGTATAATCATCATGAAAGGATTTTTTTGGACGTAGTATATTAACATTGCTCTACACACCATTACTGTTATACGAAAAAAAGTTGCTGAATCAAAGTTGTAGAGAATTTAATTTGCAACAAAAACGGTTAACATTTTATATCAGATAAATAGTTTAAGATATAAATACAATATAACTGGCGTAAAAACCATTTCAATCGTCATTATTTTCAAGATCGCGGCTGTGGTATAAGGGTGACTCTACAAATCAGAAAAATAAAATTGTGTCCTTTAAAAATCACAACCCCAAATGTAACTGAATTGACTATATGTAAAAGAAACACCAATTTACCACTTTTAAGCAAGAACTTCCACTAATTAAGTAAAGCAACAATGAAAGAACAGACAATTTAATCTCCAACCATAATTAGTTGTAGCCCCTGTCAGCTTCACAGCATCATCCTGTATAAACTCTAAGCCAATAAAACCAAACTAATAATGAATTTTATGAAAATTTATTAGCATTTAGGGTGTTCCAATATTGATTTATACAGGGGTTGGAAGAACAACTTTATTTTAATCATTTTCGAGGGTTTTTGGGCATATTTCAATTCAGGGAAGTTGGACAAATTACGGGTTTAATAACTTAGAACTTTAAATGGTGGGTAAGATTATGGATGTATGTATTTACTGCTAGTTTTTGGAAGTTTAGACATGTTGAATCAGAAAACATATTTTTTATTCAATTGAATAGATAGAAAGTGAAGTGAGGTATTTGGAAATTGAAACTATCAATGGTTCAAAATTAAAAATAATTAGATGCATGGAAATGATTTAGCAATTTCTAAATAGAATTTTTGAAACGAATGAACTAAAACTGTTTTACCAATCCTAGAAAAAATGCTTTAGTAATAACATGAAACAACTTTCTTTACAGTCAACAGCAAAAATATAAAATCAATATCAGAAATGTAAAGCTAATGAACGGAGTTTGCATCACAACTGTGTGTCATGATATGATTCAAAAGTATTTGAACCGAAGTATCAGCTAGTTAATTATAACCAAAAAAAAGGCGCTCTCTCGCGAACTTCATTTATTAGAATTATACTGATTTCGACCTAATTTTTTTTCTGCTTTAATATAAATACTGGGTTGAGGAGGTCAGATAGGCAGTCGCTCTTTGTAAAACACTGGTACTTAGCTGAATCCGGTTAGATTGGGAGGTGACCCCAAAGGAAAAGGCTAGGTCGATGATGATTTAATATAAATACCTACTACCACTTCAAATAAAAAACGTTTTAAAATAATTAATAGAATTAAATATTTATTATAAGTTAAGTATACTTCTGGTGGAGTACATTTTCGAAGAATACTCGGCTATCTGCCAAATGATCCTGCGAACCTATTAGCACAGGTCACAGTGTGACCTAAAGTGACCTTAGTGGTACAGATGACCTATTTAAATAAGGACACTGACTTTAAGACTGTGATCGGTGAATAAAATATTTATGTTAGTTCTTGAATATAATTGAATGAATTTATATCACTGTATAAATAGAATGGGTTAATACAAAAGAGGTTTATTTGGAGTTTTTGAAACTGTTTTTGTAAATGAAATATTAAATTAATTTTGGTTTTGGTTGTAAGAATGTGATCGAATGTAATTAAATCAATGATAATTGGAAGAAAAGAATTTAATGTTAATAATGTTAATGTTATAATTGCAAAAGTATGAGCGAGCATGTTTTTTATCTCATCACGCTGAAACGACTGAACCGATCTTGTCAAAATGTTGTATAAAGGCAGCTGTCAATTTTTTAATCACATTTTGATAAAATGATTATTTAAATGAAACATTATTTAAATACGACGTGCTCAAAATTAGCACCTTGTTTATATCATCTGTCTTCCTTATTCATTGTATTAATTTGTTGTTTCCTCTTTTTCAGGTAAGTTCAATGTTTTAAACTGATAGCAGAAACTTGCACAGACACTTAAAAAAAAGAAAACAGATAAGTGAAGCTACTCTGATGACCTATCTATTTGACCCTCTTTTGCAATAGTAACTAAATCCGAGCCATTAACTAAAGTATTTTGAAAATACAAACATAATTGCATTATGAAACTCGATCAGTTAAACAGTCAGTTAAAAATAATCGGACAGTTGAAAACAAATATTAATCTGACCCATTTATATCTGGGTAACGAATAAATATAACTCGTTAAGTATGAGAGATTAGTGAACGATGGGTTCTGTACAACATAATTTATTCAATGCACGGAAAGAAAACCTGAAAAAAATGAATTGTTAGAACTATTGTCTGCTTTTCAGCACTTTCTGCGCACTAAGGAATAAGCAATAAAAAATATTTTTACGGATTGAGATTTGTAGGAGAGGTCGGAGATTAAGTCGAGTTTTATTAGGAGCAACTCCTGCGGCGTATCAGCTCATGATTAAGGCCTGGGGTCTGGACCATTTGAGTCCACTAGTTGGGCTACCCCGATAGATACGTGTGAGTAAACCGTGATCAAATAACTACAGCACTTTGAATACAGCTCACTGCTACCACAGGATTAGTTTTATAGCCATACTCTGACTACTGTACCCTAAAAATATAAAGACGATTGATACCTCACATACTTTGAGGTTAATGGTATAAATAAATCATAGTTTGATTAATGATTAGCATCTTGTGTTATAAATAACTACACTTTGTTGAAGCAGTTATAACATACGCTAACGTTCTGCATTTAATAGATCTGCAGGGATACCACTACGGCTTTAACTTAAGCTATTTTATTATGAGAGCACGGATAGCCGAGTGGTTGAGGCCATCACGCTAAACTCGACGTGTCCGGTGTCGCGGGTTCGATCCCTGCGTACGACAAGTGTTTGTGTGATCCAGAATGCTTGTTCTATGTCTGGGTGTCTTTGTGCTTGTGAATTTTTTGTTTATGAAACCCCCCGCGACACAAAGATTAACTATCTTAATGCGGGTGTAATTTTTTTTTTCAATAAAAGATTTAAGAATAAATTACAGCGTAATAATATTACTTAAAGACGTGGTGGTAGGACCCTGTTAAGAAAAGATTTTTTTAATGTAACCCTAGTATCCGCCTTTTACCGTGATCATTGCCTATCCTAATATAGGGTAGACCGAGGCGAATCGGATCAATTAATATATGGGAATATGAAAATCATACTAAAATTAAATATATGTAACTTTTATTGAGAAAATAGTCATTAGTAACTATCCAGCTACTAAATAAACATTTCAATAATTAAATTTACGATAAATTCTTTTAAATATTTATTAAAAACTTCAAAGTGAGAAATATCCGAATCGCCCCAATTCTCGGGGCGAATGGGATCATGAATAAAATTTAACAAAATAAAACATTCTTAAGACTATTACTATTGAAAACACAAAAAAAAAATAATAATTAAAAATGAGATCAGTATTAATTTTTAAAGACATAAATCACTTATGTACGGGCCTTTTTTCCCTCCCATATCAGCACATTTTGCATGGCACCATTTTTCAGATGCATGGCACTGAATCCATTCCTCTGACGGTGGATGAATGAATATTTCGGAGCAGTAAATGCAATGCCAATTTCTCTGTTTTGCAGATGAACCTTTAACTTTTGTCTTTGGCGTTCTTTTATTTTTCTTTTTCTTCATATTTTCTTTGTCAGCCGAAGTATTTTTCTTATCTTCCACAGCTTGTTTGTCAGTCTTAAGTTAGGCGTGATTCGAAGCCACGACTCGCTAAGTCTAGTAAACTGTTTGCTAGAACTTTTGCAGCATTCTCGTCGAAAGCTAGCTGACCACCACGTGTCTTAATGACGTCTCTGGAAAAAGAGACTCTTCTTTTTAAAGTTGTGTATGGTAATTTGTAGATTTCAGCAGCCCGAAGTAAAGTTAATTCTTGACACAGAACTTTATTAGCGGCTTCTACGATTTTTTCTTGCGGCCATTCTCCCGCTTGTGTCTTTTTTATACGTGCGAACCATCTATAAAGAACTATAAATGCTTTATTAACACCAACCATAATAATTAAATAATTAAAAAACACGATCCGATTGGTCCCCGATAGCGTGATCCGAATAGCCCCATATTAAAGACTTACGAAATAAACATTTTTGTCACTTACCAATAATATTTACTTCAAAAATTAAAACGTTTAGTAAACTAGACCCTAACCAATCAGAATAAGCTATATAATTCAATATTTTAACTTAAATCCTTAGAATAAATCAAATAAATCGTAAGTACTTATCTTAGATCAGCGCTAAAATTGTAAGGTGCACACACATTCGGCTCGCTCTCCCGAGGAGCTGGTGCTAAATGCCTACTCGCAAAAAAAAAACTGGCGATGGTGGGGGGCGTGGGGCGAGAGGAGTTCGCGAGAAGCTAGTCGTTTGTGTTCCATGCTACGCGGTTTTCAAAATATTAACGAATTTCTTATTTTGATCCGATTCACCCCTTGATCCGATTCGCCTCGGGTCTACCCTATATAAAATCAGAACTTATTCTGTTGTGACCGCTTGATGTCTGTAACAACCAACCAAACAAAATTTGACGGGCCTGTTGGTCTAGTGGTTAGTGACTCTGACTGCTATTCCGGACGTCGTGGGTTCGATTCCCGCCCAGGACAAATGTGTGATGAGCATGATCATTTGTTCTGGTGTCTGGTTGTAATTTATCTATAATATGTATGTATTTAGAAATATATAAGTAAGTTTATCAGTTGTCTGGTTACCATAAGACAAGCTCTGCTTAGCTTGGGATCAGATAACCGTGTGTGAGTTGTCCCAGGATATATTATGTATATATATTATTATATTAAACAACGTTTCCTCGATCTCCACATTTAGTGTTTGCTGATTAGCGGCAACAAAAATACATGCAAGACAGTCAGATGCAACGTAACAAACGCTTACAAAAAAACAGATCAACATTTATGACGTCACAAACTAAATTGTATTTCATTAAACGGGTCATTCATTTAAAAATACGAAATTAAAATAATTTTACTGAAAAATATTTCAAAATGTACTGTAATAAATATTGAATTTCATTTCAACTCGTTATTTCGAAGTAGAAGTGTTTGTGTTAACCTTTATTTTCGTTTTTCCTGGAAAGCCTTTTGTGTACTTTATTTTTCACTTTATTATTTAATATGTGTATTTTGCATGGATGTCAAAGGGCAGCCGGTTTGAAGCAGAGTGACTTGCGGTTTTGATGTGTTATGGTGATTTTTTTACACGTTTTTTATTCAGTTTCAGCTGGCCCGTTGTCTGTCGGTCTAAAATCAAATCTTGTAAGTTGATTTTTATTCATTGCCTGGTTTCTGATGTATTTACGTGACAATTATATATTACTAGCTGTTGCCCGCGACTACGTCCGCGTGGTTAGAAAATTTTCCACATTTTCCATTATATCTTCGCTCCTATTAGTCGCAACGTGATGGTATGTAGCCTAAAACCTTCCTCGATGAATGGTCTATTCAACACAAAACGAATTTTTTAAATTGAACCAGTTGTTCCTGAGATTAACGCGTTCTAGCAAACAAACAAACAAACTCTTCAACTTTATATATTAGTATAGATATGACATGTTATTGAGCTGATCTTATGCTGGTACGTGGATATAGGGCCTTAGAGCTGCGCTAAAAACACAGATTTTTTTAAATTATATTCCTTACAGTGGGAGTCGATGTTTAATAAAGGGAATATAAATTGTTTTCCTGTAGTTTGTTCAACGTACTGTTATATATATGTAATGTATATGATAGTGCCCAACGGCTCTTTCTATATCCCTTGTCAGCACTTTTGATAGTTCATAATAATAAGACGCTCTCTTTGCGACAGTTCGATTCCATCATCCGCGCGTGACACTTGCCCTATTTACCGAGTCCTAAAGTAATTAAAGTGTCCTTCAATATTCATCTAAGTTTTATTTCTTTGTTTTTTAAAAACCGAAATTCGGGAATCCTCATAACAATTTGGTGGCAGCGGTGGGATACCGATGGTGAAGGTATCCCTGGGACGTCTCCTTCTGGACTCGTATTCTAAACTATTTTAAAGCATAAAAGTGTCGAAGTGCCAAAATTAACTCGAACTCAAATAAAATAATAATAATTCAATATTCATATCTATTTTCGGACATCCTAAAATCTGAATAACTTTTCCCGTGGGTATTGTGATTGTGTTCCTGTTTCGTGCCTGATTCCTGAGAGGGAAAGCCTCTTCAACTTCAACAGACCAAAGAAGTGGTCATGTTCCAGTACATTTTCTACGTGTTCCTGTAAGTCTTGAAAACATTATATTTCCCAGCGAAAGTGCAACTCATCTCTAACAATTCGAAAACAAGTGCGTGAAAGTGCGTAAACCCAGTGAACTAAACATAAAGGTTTATTTTCTTGTGCGCGTTACTAATTCTAATTTATTTTTTGTTTGCAAACTTTATATTCTAAATGTCTCACTGTTATTGTTAACCATTACTCGGAATTATCACTATCAAGACATTCGATACCGCACTCGCTCTTATCTAAACCTCACATTACAGTTGCTGCCTATTACACCGAACTACATCTTTAGTGGACGCGTTATAAAATTTGTTTAATAAAATGTCTCTTAAACTAGAAAAAAATGAAAATATTCAAATTGGAACTCTATTTAAATTTATAAAAACATTCGATGGCACACGTGAAAAATTGAATTCATTTCTAACTAATTGTGACAACGCAATTGATTTAGCTTCTGATACCCAAAAACCAATATTATTTAAATATATATTATCACAATTAGAAGGCAAAGCCGAAGTAGCTTGCTCCATTAAAGAATTCGACTCTTGGGACCAATTAAATAGTTTCCTTAAGACACAGTTCGGTGAAAGAAAACACTATGCCCATCTTATGACTGAATTACGGGAATGCCAACAACTAAATGAACCGGTTAACCAATTCGCATTACGCCTCGAAACTTGCCTTTCGAAGCTCTTAACAGAAGTAACATTATCCAATAAAAAGAAAAGCGAATTAGTTGGTCGTATAGCGGCTATGGAAGACTTAGCACTCCACACGTTTTTAATTGGCCTTAAGCCCGAAATTTCTAATCTAGTCCGCAGTAGAAACCCATCCACTCTCAACGATGCAATCAATTTTGCCGTCTCAGAGGAGAAGATCCTAAATTCGTATAATAAGCGTAATCCTCAAAGTTCAACATTACATCGTATTGCATTTAAACCACAATATCCTTCTCGTCCTTCAAACCATGATGTCAATTCTAAGCCGCAAATGGCTAAACAATATGACCGAGATAATAAAAATCTATTCTGTAGGTATTGTAAAAATCAAGGTCATACCATTGAAACATGTAGAAAACGCGAGTACAACAATAATCGGTTCAAGGCTAATCCATCTCCCAAATATCAAAAGCAACCTTATCAGGAGAACTATAAACCTGCTCGTGTTAATTGTGTAACCAGTGAAGATGACTATTATAATCCGGAACCACAACCATCCACGAGCACAAATGATACCCAATATGACGAAACCCACGATTTAAACGAATAGTGGGCTCACGGAGGTGCCTCGTGAGGCCCAAAATACGACCTCTCACAAAATCCTTCCATGTCAACGGCACCAATTTACCTAAATCCAAGGACCACACGGGTAACCAGCCCCAAGCAAGTGTCCATTCTACTAAATCCAAGGACCACACGGGTAACCAGCCCCAAGCGAGTGTCCATTCTTCTAAATCCAAGGACCACACGGGTAACCAGCCCCAAGCAAGTGTCCATTCTACTAAATCCAAGGACCACACGGGTAACCAGCCCCAAGCAAGTGTCCATTCTCCTAAATCCAAGGACCACACGGGTAACCAGCCCCAAGCAAGTGTCCATTCTACTAAATCCAAGGACCACACGGGTAACCAGCCCCAAGCAAGTGTCCATTCTCCTAAATCCAAGAACCACACGGGTAACCAGCCCCAAGCAAGTGTCCATTCTCCTAAATCCAAGGACCACACGGGTAACCAGCCCCAAGCAAGTGTCCATTCTCCTAAATCCAAGAACCACACGGGTAACCAGCCCCAAGCAAGTGTCCATTCTCCTAAATCCAAGGACCACACGGGTAACCAGCCCCAAGCAAGTGTCCATTCTCCTAAATCCAAGGGTCTCACGGGTAACCAGCCCCAAGTAAAAGCCCAAAACTGCTTTACTGACAATTTCCTGGAAGAAAATAAAATATATGAAATATCGTATAATCGAAATATATCCTTACCTCATGTCTGCATTCAAACATCCGTTTCTGAGAAACCACTTATTTTACTCGTAGACACTGGATCTTCGATCTGCCTTCTCCAAAAGACCTCTATTCAATCATACTCCGACCTGAAACTCAATGAAAACATAATTAAATTAAAAGGCATAGATAGTAAAGAAAATGCTGTACTTACCCTTGGTAATTTCGATATGAACCTTATATTCGGCAAAGAATCTATATCTTACCCATTTCACGTAGTAGAACCAATTGATTTCCCCTACGATGGTATCATAGGAAATAATTTACTTACCCATTATCAGTGTTCTATTGATTACAATCGTCATATTCTTAACCTAGGAATAAATAAAATTAAACTAAATTTCACAGACCCAATTTATCAAATACCACCTCGTTCTGAAATCACTGTAGAATGTTCAGTAAGTAACCCTGAATTAAAAGAAGGTCTCATTCTTGACCAACATATAAGTGATACGTTATTTATTGCGAATTGCTTAGCTAAAGTCAAAAGGAACAATCGAATTAACCTAACAGTTCTTAATACTTCTGAAGACCCTGTCTCTCTAAACTCTAATCTGCAACTTACCTTACACCCGATCAACTATGAAACTTGTCAAGTACATAATACTTACCAAACAGTTCTCGACAGAACTAACGAAGTCCTTAACCTTCTCCGCGTTTCACATCTAAATACAGAAGAAAGCGAAGCCCTCTATGACGTGTGCTCGAATTATTCCGATATATTTCACTTACCTAATGATCCACTTAGCTCAACTGACAGTATTCAACATGAAATCCGCACATCTTCTGATCAGCCCATTAACGTTAAATCTTATCGCTTCCCGGAAATACATAAGCAAGAAGTCAACTCCCAAATAAAGAAAATGATAGGTCAGAATATTATTAAACCTTCCTTATCTCCGTGGTCTTCTCCAATATGGATTGTTCCCAAAAAGATCGACGCTTCTGGTGAAAAGAAGTGGCGTATAGTCATTGACTATAGAAAGTTAAATGACATCACAATTGGTGAAATCTATCCTATTCCTAACATTGTTGAAATATTAGATCAATTAGGTAACTCTAAATACTTCTCTACTCTAGACCTTGCTTCCGGATTTCACCAAATAAAAATGTCTCCACAAGACGCTTGTAAAACCGCGTTCAGTGTTCCCCAAGGACATTTCGAATTCACTCGAATGCCCTTTGGTTTAAAAAACGCGCCAGCGACCTTCCAACGTCTAATGAATAATGTCTTAACAGGCCTTCAAGGCGAAAGATGTTTTGTTTATCTAGACGATATTGTCGTTTATTCACATGATTTAAATAGTCATATTCAAAATTTGACAGCAGTTTTTCAAAAACTTCGTAGTTTTAACTTGAAATTGCAACCAGATAAATGTGAATTCTTAAGAAAAGAAGTCGGCTATCTAGGACACATTATAACAGAAAATGGCCTAAAACCTGATCCAAATAAAGTTAAATCTGTTCAAGAATTCCCAGTTCCAAAGTGTCCGAAAGATATAAAATCATTTTTAGGTCTTATATCTTACTACAGACGTTTTATCCCTGAATTTTCAAAATTATCGAAGCCACTCTCCTCTCTTCTTAAGAAAAATGTATCATTTGTTTGGACAAATGAACAACAGTTAGCTTTTGAAACGCTTAAAGATAAGCTGACTAGCGCTCCAGTCCTTATTTATCCCGATTTCACAAAATCCTTTAACCTTACTTGTGATGCAAGTAACTATGCAATCTCTGCTATCCTGTCTCAAGGGCCAGTTGGCAAAGACCATCCCGTAGCCTATGCGTCTAGAACCTTGAACAAATGCGAAATCAACTATAGCACAACTGAAAAGGAATTATTGGCTATAGTATGGGGCTGCAAAACCTTTAGACCGTACCTGTTTGGTCGTAAATTTATGATCATAACTGACCATCGTCCTTTAAAATGGCTTTTCAACCACACTGACCCGAGCAGTAAATTGCAACGTTGGCGTCTCCAACTTCAAGAATTTGAATACGAAATAGTCTACCGAAAAGGTAAGCTAAATTCAGCAGCTGATGCTCTTTCTCGTTATCCTGTCAACCCTGCATATCCTGCAGATCCTGATACTGAGCTTATAGATTTAGGTCCATTAGACATTAGCCCTTTCAATGCAGAAGTAGGTGACTTCAGTCCTTTAAATATTCCAAGTCCTATGAATTTACCAGATCCTCTAATTCCTGACGAAATCCTGAGTCCCTCTCCAGAAGTTTTAAACGAAAATCCAAACATAGAAAGGGAAAATGAATTACAGCCTTCCGCTAACCAAGTTCCCGGAACGCAGTCTCTGCCTTTAAATTCACCTGATACTTACTCAAAATTCCTGAAAGTTCCTCGGACTGTAACGTATGACACAGTGATTTCCGAGTTCAACGATAGCCTACTAAAAACTCAGAATAACGTCTTAGTAATACCTACATCGCTTGATCTAGACGAATCTATTCCCTACGTCCAAGAAATCTTATCAAATTCGCCAGATTCCGAGTCGTTTATGAATTCAGAGAGAACCCTACATTCCTATAAACCATTATTGGTCGCTGATAAAACCTACTATTTCCTATTTATTAAAGTACACCACTTTGACAATTGTACCTATAGTGATATCTTCGAATCCTTAAAGAATCTACGTAATCACCTAATGTCTCTTAACGAGGCTATTCATAAAATAAGTATTACTGACTTCAAAAATCCATTTGATAAACATACATATATTAAAATTTATAATATGCTAGCTCACCTCTTTCACAATACATCAATTCAAATTCAGGTGTATCGCAATAAAATATATTATCCTAGTCCTTCTGAAGTTCAGAAAATTCTCCGTGAGAATCATGATATTCCTGTCGCTGGGCACCTTGGTGCAAATAGAATGTTTAATAAAATTCGAGAGCAGTATTTTTGGAAGAATATGAGGACGGAAATAGAAGATTATGTAAAAAAGTGTAATTCTTGTCAGACCAACAAAGCTCTTAGGAAAATTAACCGTGCACCCATGCAGATAACTAGCACCTCCACTGCCCCCTTTGAAAGAATGTCTCTTGATATAGTTGGTCCTCTTCCTGAATCCGGCACAGCCAAAATTAAATATATTCTAACACTTCAGGACGACCTAACTAAATATTCAATAGCATATCCAATTCGAAGTACTACCGCCGAAGAAACCAGCGACTGCCTGATTCACTTTATTTCTTTGTTTGGCATACCAAAAACTATCCTTACTGATCAAGGCACAAATTTTACAGCAGAGCTATTTAAAGAAACCTGCAAATTTCTAAAGATTAAACAGCTGTGGTCATCTCCATACCATCCACAGACACAAGGCGCTCTGGAAAGAAGCCATTCCACCTTAAAAGAGTACCTTAAATCTTACATATCTGAAAACCAAGACAATTGGCCAAAATATGTATATACTGCTATGCTCGCCTATAATACATCTATACATTCAACAACAAATTTCACTCCCTACGAGTTGATTTTCGGTCATAAACCAATCCTTCCTAATTCCATATATGAACCTAACACGAATGCCTCGTATCCGGACTATATTAAGATGCTTCAACATCGCCTTAAATGCACGCGTGATAAAGCCGTCGAATTTATAAAGAAGTCGAAAGAGTCTTCCAAAGCCTATTACGATGCCCGCACAAGACCTGTAAGTTACCATGCTGGTGACTATGTGTACCTTAAAAATCACCTCCGTATGCGTAAGGCTCTATCTCCGGTCTGGAAAGGCCCTTATAAAATTATTAAGGTTAATGGTAGAAATAGTGTAACGCTATTAATAAATAGACGACACGTGTCCCATCATTTTGATGAAATAAAATTAGCTCATCGCCGTGACACCGTGTCATAATCACTTTAAGCTTGTTTTAACTTAACGTAATATTTAAGTTTAGTTAGTCTTAGTTTAACTCTTAATTATTCCTTTACAGTTCTCTGTCTTCCGCAAAAGCAATGTTCATCACAAGTTCCACGAATGCTTCCGGCATATATTTTGACCCCATTGGGTCATTAAAAATGATAGACGGTTTCCTTAGCGTACTAATTCCAATAGATATTTCATTTATTCAACCGCATATTAAGAATCTTAACGGTGTGATAGGCACTTCTAAGTTCCTATGTAAGCAGACTGCTCTGTATACCGATATCGAGTGTCTTAATTTGCACCAGCCGTTATCAATAAGATACAACGACATTATTCGAGATTACGATTCTATTTCTCACTTAATTGAATCAAGGTCTAAACGTTCAGCCTGGTTTGGGGGTATTGGCACCCTATTCAAAAATCTATTTGGTACTATGAACGAAGACGACGCAATAAATTATAGTAACGCTATTCAATTAATAGAGAAAGATCAATCTAAATTATCCGAATTAGTCAAACAAAATATATTAGTAACTACTTCAACACTCTCTTCAATAGAAGACTCAGTAAATAAAATTAGTGTCAACGAGCAGAGATTAAATGATGCTATTGATGACATAGCTTTATTCCAAAAGAACTTGACCTTGTTAGCTGATAAATTAATATTAAAAACTAAATTCAATGGAATGTTAAATTTATTAGAAAGTAGTCTCCTAACTTTATCTTTTAAACTAGAAGACACTGTAAACGCTATTATGTTTAGTAAATTAAATATTTTGTATCCTTCTATTATAAGTCCAAAACAGCTATTTACAGAGCTTGTTAATAATTATAGGTTTTTAGCTGATAATCATCAATTTCCTTTAAGTTTAACTTTAGAAAATATACACACTTTAATGAATGTTTCAGAAATTGCGAGTTATTATAATAATAACAAAGTTGTATTTGCCTTAAAAATACCTTTAGTAAATTCCAGGAGCTATGATTTATATCATAACATACCTTATCCAGTTTCTGTAACCCATGATACTTATACTATGATCATTCCCTCTACTAAATATCTAGCTATTAACAGAGATAGATCATATTATAGTAAATTAGATAATCTAAGTAGCTGTAAGACAATAAATAACCAGTACTATATATGTGACAACCTAGATACTTACTCGTGTGCCAGGACTCCGATCTGCGAATCGGATATAATCTCAAAAGCATTAAAATCTGTGCCTAGTAATTGTAAGACCCAATTCATTCAAGGCCAACTAGATATTTGGCAAACGTTGTCTAACAATACATGGTTATATGTTATTACAAACCCTTCCAAATTGTCCATAGACTGTAAAGCTTCCAATACTGAAGTTATCATATCAGGCACAGGCATGATAAACTTACCTCCGTATTGTATAGCCTTTTATAAAGACTCAAGGTTAATACCCAAATATTACAAAACAATTAAAGTCCAAACAATTAAAATTAACTTTAATCTAGTAAATGACTCTTGTTGTAATTCAGAAACATTATCGAAACTTAAGCCTCAAATTCCCGTTTTAAATCTTACTAATATTAACCTTGATTCTATAACGTCACGACGAAATTTGGAAACCAGCCGCATTGTCAATAACCTTGACAAATTAATTGAAAAACCACATATTGTTTTATATGGTGAATATTATTCCTATGTAACAATAATTATATCTGTTATTATTGTAATATATATTCTTGTACTATTTTGTAAGTTTATAAAATCGGGCATTTGTCATCGCCTCTTAAATAGACAAGCTTTCAAATGTAATACGGAAAAAGCTGAAGAGCTTACAGAAGTTGCTGCTAGTTCTTCCGACATTTCCGCACCTAAAATCCGTAAATCCCTTGCATAAACTTAACCTTTTAAGGATAAGTTTAGTCAAAACCCTGGGGGCTGTTATATATATGTAATGTATATGATAGTGCCCAACGGCTCTTTCTATATCCCTTGTCAGCACTTTTGATAGTTCATAATAATAAGACGCTCTCTTTGCGACAGTTCGATTCCATCATCCGCGCGTGACACTTGCCCTATTTACCGAGTCCTAAAGTAATTAAAGTGTCCTTCAATATTCATCTAAGTTTTATTTCTTTGTTTTTTAAAAACCGAAATTCGGGAATCCTCATAACAGTACGATAAACTATCCTCTGTGTTTATCCAGATTTTAATCTAACTGCGTACCAAATTTCGTCCAAATCTGTTCAGTGGTTTTTACGGTAAACAGTCATAAACATCCATCCATCCATCCCTACTAACATTATAATTGCGAAAGTAACTCTGTCTGTTACGCTTTCACGTCTAAACCACTGAACTGATTTTAATGAAATTTAGTAGTTTTTTTTTACCTTGAGAAAGAACATAGGTTAGTTTTTATCCCGGACTTTTGAAGAGTTCTCTTGGAAACGCGATAAAACCGACCTCTACGCGGGCGAAGCCGCGGGCGAAAAGCTAGTATAGTATATAGTAGGATGATTACAGAACATTACCCCCCTGACTTAGTCGGGTAAAAACGTGTTAATTACTCTCCTCTTTGCTATGTTCATCGTGCTTTTATCTCAAATATTAATAAACATGAAATATCTTCGGAAACTAGCAACTTAAATTAAACTACGCAATTACGTCTTCTTCATATAAAATTAATGTTTTGCGTTTAATATGAGGTGCTTTAAATTAATATTATGTATATAAGGCGAGTATGTATGTAGGATATACATATATATGTGTTAAATATTTTTGTCCTAAATGTTAATATTATCGACTCGTCACATCAGCATTTCGTAGAAATGACAAAACAAAGAAAATTTATCACTCATATTTTTGTCCATTCAAAGCTCAGCTCAAAATTATGATACATTCGATCTATTATATATCAGAACATTACGTGAATGTGCAGATATACATACTTTTAAAAAAATTACAAATTATCCCTACATCATACATCGGTAAAATCTTTATTCTTATATTTAAAACCTTAACACAAAGCTTTAAGGTTTCTATTCGATTAACACAGACATTCGGCTAAATTCGTTTTGAAATGTCGAGCGTGAACGAAAATTACCGATGCTTATTTTAAATTGGAACAACCATAAAAAACTGACACACAGGTGGTGGGTGTATTTTTTTTTTGTAATACAAGTTAACACCAAATTCTTTAACTATTATTATTATTGTACAAGAGACAATCGAATTTTACGTTTCATTTGATTTAATTCGTATTAATCTCGGTAAAAGCTAGTCACAAATTCCTACAAATTATTTCCCTCGTCTCGTGGCACAGTTATTTCATTTATTCCGTTTATATGTTAATATTGTAAACAGGAAACAGGGCGTTAATGTAATTACAGTTATTACTTTTCTGGGAAACAGATTTTGTATTAGCAAGGTTTGATAAATATTTAGCAATCCTGCTCAGTGCTCACGATTAAGGACTCCGGTCGGGTTGGGTTGGGGTGAGGTTGGTATTGTGGTTGGGTCCGAAACTAGTCGGGCTACCCCGATAAATACGCGTGAGTAACCGATACATCGTTTAATAATGAATCATTCTCACGATAGTTACTATCATTTAGCAATCTTCTTCACAGATAGCCAATTGGTTACGCCAACCTATCTGCGCGCGACGTGTCGGGAGTTTGGTCCCCGCGTAGGACAAGCGTTTGTGTGATGCATGATTGCTTGTTCTTAGACTGGGTGTCTTTGTGCATGTGACTTGAATGTTGAGGAAGCATTAGTGGATCACACAAATTCTAATCCTACGCGGTGATCGAACCCGCGACAAGTTGCTCTCAGTGGTTTTGGCATGGTGACCACAACCATGGCTATCCGTGCAGTCAAAGTTATGTCACGTGGAGCGACTGCATATTAGACTTAAACATACATTATCCCATTATAGAACTGGCAGTATGTTTTTTTTTTAAGTTAACCATGCATCGGACGAAATGCCACGCTAACGAATTTTATTTGATGATGTTAAAAACTAAAAAAAACATGTTACTATTAAGACCCGCTGTGACCTATTAATTTAACTTGTATTTTTGATAACAATGGGATCACGCATATAACTAATCAATCAACTAAATTATAACAATTTTATAAACGACGGTACCATAAAGATTGTACAAGTAATCAGGTCATCATACAGTAGACCTTATAACCAAGAGTATAAGATCTATAATGTAATAACAGATTTGACGTGGGCGTTTTTCTATTGTTTTTCTTGTAGGCACAAAATATTGATTATAGTTTTAAGTATTGGGTAATTATTTTTCTATATTCGTTAACGATATTGGTGTGAAAATTATAAGTAAATATATGGTACATGGAATTAAATGGTTTTTGTATGAATAATTACGAAAACGTGAAGTAAATTTGTATATTTAAGTGTTTTCACTAAAATTGTGTCATGGATGATTTAATATGACATTTGTTTAATAGAAAAAAATGTTGTATTGTAAAAACGTGCTTGTAATTTTTTATTACTATTTTGTAAAGAGTCTGACTAAATTCAGTTAGTCAAATAAGAAATGTGTTAAATAAGAAACGTAACTAGGTGACGTTCTGAAATGCCTATGTGTATCTATTTTCCATTGATAATGATATAAACACGGATGTCGTGGCAAAGCTATATCAGCACAAAAAACTAGATCCAAAGTTTCGTCGAAGTGTCCATCTATGTCATAAAAACTTCCTCCGTCATTCGGATGGCACGATAAATTGTGGGTCCCGACTGTTAAACATCTTTGACAGTCGTTATGGATAGTCTGAAGCTAGAAAGTCTGTCAACGGGTCTATCTAAAGGGTATTTAGTTGCCCAGTTGACAGGGTTGATTAGGTCAGATAGACAATCGCTCCTTGTAAAACACTGGCACTTAGCTGCATCTGATTAGACTGGAAGCCAACCCCGAAAAAGGCTAGGTTGATGATGAATAACATACACCACATGATCTGCCCTCGTTAAACCTAACATTCGAAAGGAAGCAATATGACTCCGATTCCAAAATATGCGAGAAAAACAAATAAACATGAAATTTTATATTACCGCATTACATAGTTACAATGTCAAACTTTAGAACGGTTTCTTCGAATGCATTCGATTTTACATTGGAATCGGCGAACTATGAAAATATGGTAATGCGTCTGTTTGTTCACATATTTTTATTGAATCGAAAATGTGCACAGCTTTTGTACTATGGGGGTGGTATTATATGAATATTTAAGTATAGGAAAAAGGAAATGAAATCTAAAGGACCAAAAGGAATCTCCTGACTTTTCCGAACTCACGTCTTTTCCCTCTCAATTTCTTCAGCATTTTTATTGACTGCTTGTATCTATATCTACCTACTTCTTGGGATGAACCCTACTCCTTTTTATTTAGGCCTTTCCGATGTATTTCTTAGTATTGTGCCTCCTCCGGCCATGAGGATTTCAATGCTTGACCGAAAAAAAAACTCAAAACAAGAAAAACATTGATAAACTTTCATTGTAGTGTAAGATAATATTTATATTTTTATAGGTACTATTTTACTTAAAAAAGTGAATTAACTTAGTGTGTATTTTTGTCTGAAAACGTAAATTTAAATTAAATGATCTTAAAAACGAAATCCGAATGAAAACCAATGAAAACAACACTAAAGATTACCAAACCATATATCAGTTATTTATTCACTTAACATATGTTTGTGAAAAAGTAAAACCAAGATTGTTAGCCTTTTAAAGTACCCAAACAAATGAGGCATAGACACAGCTTGGCATAAAAACTCTTTTTCAGTCATCTGTCGAGTCTTAATCAAACTTCTATTTCATCTAACTGCTAAAACATCGTTGGACCAAAGCTACGAGACCCCAACCCCACATAGGACTGGCCTGGCCTATTTAGGCCAACGTTTCAGTCCATTTTCCTTTTACATAAAAAGGCAAAGCTTCAAAGGCCTCTCTTAATTAAAAGAGGATCTCTTCAATTTCTTTTTAATTGAATTATGGTATATTTAATTTATTTTACAAAAAAATAAATGTGTTTATTTTTCGCACTAATTGGAGGTTTCTTTTTATTTTCGGCACTAGTGTAATTAAAGTGGTAACAGACACTGGAAGTACCCACGTTTTAAGTACGCGTTGAAAACCCTCTTTTTCGGTGAAATGTTGAGTAGCCCTGATAAATATTTTTAAAATTTTGTACTATCAAAATATTGGTTGAATATTTCATGAATTTTAATGGACTTTCAGCAAGATATTTAGGGAGTAAAAATGCAGAGAATTTTATTTTGTATTTTAAAATACCATGGACACTGAGTGATGAAAAACATCTTGAGGCAAGGAAACCAGAAAGACAGTTTAACATTGTATGCTGTCACGAATAGAATAAAAACTTCAAATGCTTGGGAGATGTCATTTATTATTGACAAGTGTTCTGACAATTGTCTTGACTTTTAAATACTATAGAAGTCTAAGTCTCTACTCTCGTTTATAGATCGAGGACCACGGAAAGGTCGCACTTTGTGAACTAAGTGATAAGGATTTTCGGATTAAGTTTTTAAAAAGGATTGAGAAAACCGTTGTATCATTTAATTATGAACCATGCTTACAAAACTTATGACGCAATTTGGTAATGTTTAGACTATTTGGTCGGAAACCTGAGAGCCGCAAGTGTGACTCGCTTTTTACCTGATTTTTTCATCCCCTATAAACAAATCCTACTTCTTACTAGAATTAAAGACGGGAATGTATGGATATTTGTACCTCTTTCACGCAAAAACCGCTGAATGGATTTAGACGAAACTTGGTACACAGATCCTTACTAATATTAAAAATGTGAAAATGTGGATGTTTGGATGTTTGTTACTCAATCACGCAAAAGCGGCTGAACGGACTTGGATGAAATTTGGCATGCATATAGCCATTGACATGGAAAAGATCATAATCTACTTTTTATCTCGATTTTTGGAATAGTTCCCGAGGGAAAATTGAAAAAGTGTAAAAAGCTATCAGATCACTAAGGGGATGTATTTCAATGGAAACGGGGACCACCGAACGCTGTAAGCTGAAGTCCACGCAGACGAAGTCGCGGGCAACAACTAGTAGTTTATAACGAGGGCAAATAACACACGGGCTCATTTTCCATTTTTAGCGGATGTGGTAGTAGTCTAGTACGCGCATAAGTTTATGCTCAAACTTTTCATAATATATTCTATTTCCTTATTTTCTCTTTCCACGTAAACTCCCGTGCATCCAAAGAGCATTGTTCCCGTGTCTTCGAACCGTTAAGATAATGAGTCTAATGAGCTGTTCTAATGGGTAGAAAATTTCTTCGCACAAAGTTAATTACAATATATTAATACAATATACACTTTGTATGTGTTGTGTGGTGCAAGTTGGAGGCTAGAGCGAGTCTTGTGAAAACTTAATTAATATTTCTTATATCCGCAGCGATATGATTTTTTTTTGGATAATTGCTTTCTTTGCTATAAGATTAGTTGTGAATATTTTTAGATATATTATCCTTTCTTTCTTTTGCGGTTAATGCGGATGCGGTTCTCGAGGCAAAGCTGCAACTGCAATATGGTTGGTCCATGGATGGGTGACGGATCTATGTCATAACGAGTTTTTTTGGGTTATGGAAGGCAAGTTGAAGAGGTCAGATAGGCAGTCGCTTCTTGTAAAACACAGGTATTTTAGCTGCATCCGGTTAGACTGGAAGCCGACCCCAAAATAGGTGGGAAAGAGCTAGGACGATGATGTTTTGCCAGATGGCGGATGACATTGGAGAGAATGCCTCAGACGTTTTATAGCCGTTGAGTCTTTTCATCCTTTTTCAAAACAGAGTAAGTGAAAACCTCTTCACTCTCACCCTTGAACCACACCAAACATTATTGAATTTACCTACATTTGCGTACCTTACATTCAGTTAAGATACATAGCGCAATTTAGTTCAGCCAATTAATGCTTTAATTTCGTAAAGAAATTTCTCTCCGAAAGGGTTGGAATCTAGGGCATCTGAATTAGGTAGGGTTAGCATAGACATTGGTTAATAATCTGAGCGACTGGATAATATTAGCATTTAAAATAAAAAAAAATATATGGTTATTGGATGCTCGACACTAAAGGCTCGGTACAAATAAACTAAAGAAAAATAAATTAGCAACACAAATTGGTCACCTATCAAATTCTTGACCTTAACAAGCGTTGCTTAACCTCGATATTTATTTCCATTATTTGTTGTTATAGCGGCTTCAGAACATCATCGGTGGCTTTAACAGTTCAAAGTTATGTGACTTTTCAAAAGTTTTTTATTCCGGTACATTAGGAGATGTTAGTTCCGAAATATGTTAAATTTAACTGAAGATACAATTAGACGTAATTAAATTAAATGATTTGTTTGTGCTACTAGCAAACATAATTGTTATGTACTTACTTGATACTTAGACAACAATGCCTAAATGTTACTGAAAAGTCAATTAGTAAATCGGATTGTATTAACCGTATTTTGTTGCTAACTGTCCCAGTTTTGACCTAAATAGACTGTAAATGGGTTAGGTACCTTATTTCAGGTAAACCTATTTATTGTTTTTGCTTAGTTCTAGGCTCTTATTGTTGTTTTATTAGGTTAAAATAAGGTTTTCGTACTTTCAGAAAATTGAATTCTGTCGTGACATTGGGTTTTATTTTAAGAGGTTTCATTGTTGTTTTAACATTTTTTTGTGTTTTTGTCATTAATCATTATTTTTTTAATACACTTACGAAAACTTCATTTCCAACATATACATGAAATTTATTTTTGAATGTTTTGATACCTCTTCAAGCCAAAAAGCTGCAACGATTTCGTTGAATTTTGGTATGTGGGTAACACAGGGTCCTTAAAACGACTCTCGCAGTCGTTAAAAGACAGGCTATAAACGACATTGAATGAATGTCGTTTATCGGTATAAATAAACATTACCCTCCTTTGACGAAGTCGGTTAAATGAAGAGTGGAGTTGCGAATACTTAACATCTTGCGAATTGTAAATTGCAAAAAATGCTTTAACATACCACCTAAACTTTATCTTTGAATTAAACCTACACTTTCTATTTGTCATATTATTACAAAATCAATGTCAATTAAAACTAACCTACTGACCGAATTCTCTATCAAAACATACCCATTTTGTTAACCAAATCACAAAATAAACTAGCCTGATTTATTCAAACAAAAAACTATCATATATCTTCACTATAAGGTCCATTGTCTATTACTATCAATCCGTGTTAAGACGCAAGCAGGGGGTGATTTGTATTAACAAGGACAAATGCTTCTAGAGGAGATATCCTTGAGATGTGTATTATGTAACTAGAGGCCTACTGCCCCTTAAACCTAGTGGGAGCGAGACAGCGCTATACGAGCGATAGTAGCATCTCTCTTCCGCAATTTTAAGGTTAGGTGTAATAATAATATAATATGACACAACGCCATTTAGAAAATCAAATTAAGCAAATCTTGGATTATGCGTACTGGAATATTGATAAACATACTTATATATTTAAATAAATAAATGTGGACAACATCACATACATTGTTCTGAACCCAAAGTAAGTTGCTGAAGCACTTGTGTTATGGAATTCAGATTTACGAAGATACCACAAACACCTAGACCCGAGACAATGTAGAAAATGTAAATTTTTACATTGACCCGACCGGGGATCGAACCCGGAACCTCAGAGTTAGCGACACCTTGAAACCGGTGCGTACGCCACTCGACCACGGAGGTCGTCATGTAGCCTGCTTTAGATCCCACTGCTGGGCAAAGGCCTCCCCCGTTCTCTTCCACACTTCTCTATTTTGTGCAAGTTCCGGCCACGTGCGCCCCGAGTATTTGACTAGATCGTCACACCACCTTCGTCGCGGACGGCCTCGTTGCCGATGTCCTTCCTCCTGCATTCGCGCGACGTGACCAGCCCACTCCCACTTTAGCCTGGCTGCTTTTTCCCCGACATCTGTTACTTGCGTTATGGAGCGCAGTGTGGTGTTTCTTACTCGGTCCGATAGTTTGACGCCAAAGAGGTCGTCATATTATTTCTAAATAAATAATATAGATAAACTACACCCAGACATGGAACAGACGATCGTGATCAAGACACAAAAAAAACATTTGTCCGGGTGATTGTCGAACCTTATCAATACATACTTTATCTATAATATGCATGTATCTAGAAATATTTAAGCATGTAAATAAGTTTTCCTGTACTCATATACAACTTCGGCTTATCATGAAATTAGATGACTTTGTATGAAAATTTTGGATGTGGTAACATAAGCAAGATCAAAGAATTAACGAAAGTAAGCATTAAAGATTGTGGTGCCGGCATGTTTTTATATGCAGATTAGAATCAACCCGTAACGCCACCTGTTCCATAAAGCCGTCTTTTATTTCTTTTCTTGACCAACAATGTGACTTTTATTTGTTTTAATAATGATTTTATTTACTTAGCGTTTTTATATTTTTCTTTATAGCGGCAACAAGTCGTAAAGTTTGGTTAAAGGGCCTCCTACGGATTTAGGCTGGTCGCTCACTTATGAATGCACAAGGAAAATTAATATAATTGACAATTTTCTAGCGACGATTGATATAGGTACTGAAATGGTTTTATGAGATCAAAAAATAGTCAGTAAAAAATAATTAACTGAAGTGGTGGCGTGCGTCTTTGTCCGCGTGAAATGAAGATTTAAGTTAGATTTTTAAATTGGATTAATGCAGAATTTTCTTTCTTTTTTTAAACGGTTTTATTTAGCTCACCCCGTTTGTTTTATTTAATTATCATATTTAATTAATGTTCTGCTCCAAGTAATCATAACGTGATGGTATAATAATTTAGCCTTCGACATAAAATGACCTATCTATCTCTGTAAGATTTTTTCTAATCGGAACTATAGTTGATGGGATTGGCGTTACAAACAAACTGACCAGCTTTATTATAATAGTATAGATTAAACTAATATTTCAATAATTCTTGATAACTTACAAAACTATTTTCTCACTTAATAGAAAATTATAGAAACATAACTGTATAAAACAACTGTTTCAATTTACAATTGAGAATCACATGCGACATTTTTTAGAGATTAAACCCAGTCGTAAGTATGTAACCAGCCTAAAGTGGCTTATGCAAATCCAAAGCTTTTTATTGAAAATTAAGAGGAATAAAGAGGATACTATTGACTCATTAGGATCGAATTGAAATTTTATTGATTTTCTTCTCAACCTTTATGGAAAGTAGATGTCAAAGAGCCCCGAATTAAACACTTGATCTGATTTTAAATGTAATGAATAAAACATTGTTTCGAAGAGCTTTTGTTTTAAATAAATGTATTGGATAAGATTGGACTTTTTGTTTATTGTTTTGGTTTTTAAAGAGTTAATTAATGTGATAAAATTAGCTTAATATTAATTCAATACCTTGAGTCGTTTTGGTAGTTCGAAAACTTAGAAGACTGCACGGATACCCGAGTGGTTAAGGTTAGTATCACACCAAACCCACTGTGCGCGTTGTGTCGCAGTCGATCCCCACGTAGGACAAGCGTCTGTGTGTTCGACAAATGCTTCTCTGAGTCTGGGTATCTTTGTTCTCGTGATTTGTATGTTTATAAAACCCCCCCGCGACATAAGGATTAAATTACTTACATCTTGGGGAGTCGTTTAAAAAAAATATATCGCTATTTGCGATACAGTGCACTATTCTCACGTCTCACTAGACGACTTCCCAAAAAACTCTCCATAAAAGCAACACGCTGCGAAGATTCAAAACAAAAAGCATATAAAATCCACATCATCTTTATATAAGTATGCACAATCGTTTTTGAATTTAATTTCAAAGTTTGTCGGTTTGTTGGTTGCACAGCGGGTGAGTTCATATTGTTCCTTTATGCTGTACATCGTCTTTATAAATAACGATGTTATATATTATAAAGGTGTAGTTTGATAACGCTTAGCACAGGACGAAGATAGCATAGAGCTCTGAAAAGATTTTGAACAGCTGGTTAAACTGAGGCTAGTTAATAGCTACTTAACCAAAGAACTGTCTTTGGTTCAGTAGCTATTAATATTGAAATAAGAGAGCCTATAGTCATGTCTTACAGAAAGGTAATGTAGGTATGGTACTTATACTTCTTGCCAAGAAAATCGCATCAAAATTAGAGATTAGCCGGAACAGATAATGACAAACATTTTTTTTTTTAATATAAGTAGATTCATATGCATGTTGTCAAGAACGATTACGACGTTATTTCAATACCAAAAAGAAGCTCTCGTATTTTTTTGTACAAAGCGTATATTGCTATTCCACTACACTATTAAGACTAAACCCAGTCTAGGTCTAAATAACACTGTGTGACGTCACCAACATTTTACATGAATAAAGTTATGAAATATTCTGGTACAGCGTGTCGCCAGCTCAGCAATGCTGCCAGAACTTAGTTCACAACAATCTGCGGCTTATATTACTGCTGTTCCGTAATTATATGTTTTATGGACAAAGCTCTAGTGTGTATAGAACTTTCTAGAAAACTAGTCTCTTGATGCAGGAAGGATTCCCCCGCCTAACATAAAAAAAGGGAAGTGCAGGGTTGTAGTATAAATGTCAAAAGACGTGTTGAATCACGATTAAAATCGTTTTTGAGAGCAGTTATCATTGTGGCTGGCATAGGTTTTTCTATCAGTTAGACACAGTTTATTCACGCGTATTTCCTTCTCATTCTCAATAATCAGCCTGAATAATGACGCTGATTAAGGACTCGAAACTAGTCGGGCAATCTCGATAAACCCGCCTGAGTAAACCGCTATTAAAACAAATAAAGCCGATTCCATTGTGTAAAATACCCAATTATTCTCGTAAAAAATGTTTTTCACTACGATTTTCACCTAGCACTGTCTACACATACCGTTCGCCTACCCACCCCTACTCAAATTTGAATCGAGGAAAACATCACCAAATAGAAACCACCACAAAACTAGGTTTATCTAATCCAGTCCATAAATAACAACAGTTTAGTATATATTAGACCCACACACTTACACTATCAAGTCCGTGATCGTAAAACAAAACAACAAAGCAATGCCCACAACACTGTAACAACTTCAATAATCTGCCCAGCATCATAAACCCGACCAAAATGGCGACCGATACGTACAGACACACATATCTATTCGCACAAATTGTGGGTTAAATTTACACCAGCAAATGGGTAAATATGGCACAATTAACGAAGTCGCTTCATTCCGATGCAGACGTCGTTGTAAGGGTAAGGGCAGAAGGTTTGGTTGACACAAAAGTGTGTCTACATGTTTAAGGTATTTTGGTATGACCGAAAAATTACGTGGGAAATAAACGTTGTGAAAATTGCCAGCAAGAAAAAATATTTTTTTTGTTTTTATTTTTTTAACATATTGATACACTGTTATACAATTTTGTGTGTTTATTGCTAAACCATTTTTAAACGACTGCCGCAATACTTAGGCATTTAATCCTTGTGTCACATGGGCTATCACCATTTAAATCACTTGCACAAAGACACCCAGTAATCACCCAATATTTTAATCTATTTTGAATATGCTACGATGAGCCACTACCATAAAACATGAAATAGCAGTCATTGGTACTCATAAAGTTCCCGCGTTTTTATACACTCACTTTTCTTGTTTGTTGGTTTGTAATGCCAGTTAGATTTTTGCAACCTAATTTTGATTCACTTTTGAATAAGCTAGCAGACTGTAATTTTCAGGGTAGCTGCAAACGCCACGACAATGCAATTTACAAATATAAAAACAGCGGAAGCGATTTTGATAAAATTTGAAAGGAGCGACATTTAAAAAAGCGGGGTATTAGATTTTTTAAATCTATTAATTTCCTTATATTACGATGAACAGCTACTTTTTTCATTTAACATGAAATACTTCTCATTTGGTCCATAAAGAATTCAACAGAAGTTTTTAATTGAAGTCGGTTGTGAACCTTTTACATTCTCTCTACAGTGTCCTTAGCGTTAACTTTAGCACTTTATGCGGACCGTCGAGTTAGTTATTAAGGTTCGAATACATTATTGGTTATTTCATTAGAAACTGAATTTTAATTCGATAACGGTCTGGTCGTCCCTTTAGTTTTTGTGAACTAGTATTGTTTTAAAGTTTACGATTTATTGAAATTAGATTTATAATGGGTTTCTGTGTAGTTTAACGATACGTGCTGTTGCGTTTGTGTTTTAGAGAGGTAGGCAGAAGTATATGTTGTTGTGATTACCATTTTTTTTGTTGGGTCGACATTTTTCTAATGCAGCTTCCAAAAAGATTGTGTTAAAGGTACTTCTCAATGGAGAGAAATGAATGAACACTGTTGTGTTAAACGCTTAACGCTTTTGGGATTGGGATAGAAAGAGATAGAGAGAGAATGAATACGTGGCACTCGAATTCCTTTTCACATTATGAAGTTTCACTAATTTTGCGCGGAAGGTGGAGTCCCTATACTTTTTCATGATGTATCTAAGTAACTTAGTAGGTAGATTTTGCTCTATGCAAGATTTAGACGGCAAGGAAAATTAACGGATTGAAAGTAAAAATTTCGAACCATGATGTAACGTGGTTTCAAAAGGTGTAGTTAATATAATACATTATTAGGGGTGTCAACATTTTGAAAAGTATACTAATATTCTGTTTATTTTTTTCAGGTAAGTTTTGGCGATTGACTATCATCTTTATCGTGAAAGGTTTACTATAATACACTCAATTTAAGGTAACGTAAAATAGAGTTCCCTTTAAAATTCTTCGAGTATAAATTATATATTTAATAACAATCTAAATAAATGATTATCTCTTTATCGGTGTACGGATTTAATTATGTCTGGGTGTCTTTGTGCATGTGACTTGAATGTTTGTGAAACTCCCTGCGGTACAAGGATTAAATTCCTTAGTGCGAGAGTAGATTCCTACTCATATTATAGACGCGAAGTTTGTTTGTATGGATGTATGGATGTTTGTTCCCCTTTCAAGTAAACCCACTGAACGCATTTAGATGATGTTAGTAAACAAATAGTTTATAACAAATAGGATAGTTTCTATCCCGATTTTTTATAACGGGCGGGCCCGCGCGCCACAGCTAGTCATATAGAAACGTTTAAAAATAAACCTTAAACTGCAAATTCAACCGGTCTAATTAGATTAGATTAGATTATTCTTTATTACGCCATGGAATTTCAGCAGTGTTTCTTAAAGCATACACTATACAAGTTAGGGTACAATGACGGTCTTATCGCTAAAATCTGAAAAGATTAATCTAGAAATAAAATCTGAACCTAACTATTTTGTCTGACAACCGGTCTTGTAACGAACGGGCTATTTAGCAGCGCCTGAATCACAAATCTATTTTAATTTCTAGATATTCGGAAAGCTATCTAGGCAGCTAGCCAGAAATACTTACTAATACGCTCTTGGCGTCGTTTTTTGGTACTTGAATCAGTCTCATTATGAGGAATAAAGAGGAAAAAACAGATCTAAAGTTGACTACACAGAAATAGCCTATATTTTAACAAGTTGGTAAATTATTGTAAGAAACCAATATAATATGTATGTTATGATTAGAAAAGGTTAAGTAACGATGGTGCCGGTTATAAAGTTGATAGGTGAATAGTTTTTTTTTGCAAATCTGTTTTTCTTCAGCCGCTTTGCAGGGAACCATATCATATCGCGAGTACGACTCGCGCTTTGCCGGATTTTGTAAGTGCGTGAAGTAACATTGTACACTAAAATAATGAGTTTTATAATCATCTGTAAAGTCGTATTTTTATGCACCTTTGTCAACATCAATAAAGAAACTTGTAAGAAGAAGACATTTTAGACAATTTCAGTTCCAAAAAATACAAAAACAAACTAAAATATTATTGCGTTAGAAATACGAAATTAATTCAAAATAAATTTGTTTCAAAAACAACAGCCTGTATTCGTTTAACGCTTAAGTTGACAACCCTATCACAAAGGGCGAACTTTCCTTCGAACAAAAGTTTTTATTTAATTATGATATTAACTTTTAATTAATGTTCAATTTTGTAATGTTTGAAAACTTATCTGTCTCTTTAAAGGGTTAAATTCTTAAGTTTTGAACAGTTAACATTATTTAAAGGAGTAATCTTTTTGTTGAGATGTTTTTAATTATGAGTTTTTTATAAGATCATAAGACATAATAATTAAGAAAGTCAAATGTATATTGTGTCATACTTTTGTCGTTAACCTGAAGATCATAAAGTTGGACTCTAATAGGTGCCAATGATTTGGGGCTATTGTTGAAATTTCCACAGATGGTATAGTTCCATTTAGAAAAGGAAACGACTCGCACTAAGCAATTTAATCCTTGTGTTGCGGGGTTTTAAAAAACATACAAATCACGTGCGCAATGACACCCAGACCACCAGACTTAGAAAAAACATTCGTGGATCAGACAAATGCTTTTACGTGGGTATCGAACCAGCGCAGTGGTTGTCGCATGATCACTTTAACCACTCGGCTATCCGGGCTGTCAAATTAGTTAAGAAACGGTTGTTACCTTTTTTTTACGAAACTCTTGGTCCAGCGATTCCGACTCACACTTGACCGATTATCCTCTCAAGTTAATACAGCATGTATCTTAAATATCATAAAATATAATATCCCTATTTGTTTCCAACATTTTTGTTCTAAAATTCGATTACCATAATATTTCGATACGATCTAACATTTACAAAAAAACAAGATTTTCATACTGATATATAGAAAATTATGACATAAATACGATATAAAACAAAAGATTTGATTCTAAACAAGACCCCAGGATCCCATAAAATTACCCGACGCCATGATTGTCCCATAAAATTGGGTGGCGTTATCAAGCGGCCATCTTGTAATAAAACGCCATAGGAAGCTTAAGGCGGTGTTCCACTGTCGTTTATAATGCTACTAGTATCCTTACACCACTTACAGAAAACCAGGGAATTATTTGGAGCAATAAGCAAAAACTCATAAAAAGTAAAAATGCCCAAAAGCGTATTTACCTTCGACTAATCAATTCAAATGTGCACTATTATTTTTGTCTGGTTAAATCTATTTTTTGGATGATATGTGTGTGTAGGTCATTAAATATGACGACCTCCGTGGTCGAGTGGCGTACGCACCGGTTTCAAGGTGTCGCTAGCTCTGAGGTCCCGGGTTCGATCCCCGGTCGAGTCAATATAAAAATTCACATTTCTACATTGGCTCGGGTCTGGGTGTTTGTGGTACCTTCGTTGTATCTGAATTCCATAACACAAGTGCTTTAGCAACTTACTTTGGGTTCAGGACAATGTATGTGATGTTGTCCGCATTTATTATTTATTTAAATATTAACAAATCAATCTTAATGAACTGCTTTACACTTTCTGCACATACGTAACGTCACGCGTAATTTGAATTTCAGTTTTATTTACATTTCCAGGACAAAAAAAAATGTAATCATCCCTATTATTAAATTTCATAAGTGCGGATCCCAGCGCGTATATGCGATACGAGTTTTGTGGGTAACCGACTTTACCATAAAACAGTGTATCTTTATGGGGAATTATAACATAAATATATGGGATCTTAAGATTGCTGGTCAAATTATGAGGTTTAGTTTAGAACAATATAATGAAAGTCTCTGCAAACAAGTGACACTTTTTGATGGCTTCTAGAATTTGGCATATGTCTAGAATTTTTTATAGTAACTATCATGAGAATGATTCATTATTAAATTATTGACTTCGACTCGCGATCCCGCCGCGTCAGCTCATGATCAAGGACTCCGGTTGGGTCCGAAACTATTCGGGCAACTTTCGGTTCGGGATAAATAAGCCTGAGTAAACCGTTGCAGCATTTAATAATGTACATAAATTGTTTTTTTACCGATTTCAAAAAGGATAACCTACTTCTAAAAAGAAAGGAAGAGGTTTTTATTTCGTCTGTTTTTACCTCAAATCCTCGTATTGGATTAACCGATGTTATTGTTTCTTTCATTTACGAAAATAGCTGTCATTTGGTCCCATAATTTTATCAAACTTGGATCAGTAGTTTTAATTTGTAGTTAAAATAATATTGTTGAAGTCTCGTATACTTCTTTCAAAGTGATTTAGTTTCCTCATCTCTATACAATATGTAAATATATAAATCGATCAGTGTTGACCTTTCACGAAAGGTCACTTGTTTGGCCAAGGTTTGAGCGAATCTGTCTCTCCTTATCTATTCGTACCCTCACGTGGGTTGAACAAAATATTAATACATTTATTTCTGCTTATAATGTTTACTGACCTACTTTTAGGGCTCCAAGTGTTATAATAGACGTCTATTGCTGAAGGAGTCTGTCTATCTGTTCGTCATCAGGCTGTATCTCATGTACCGTGATAGCTAGACACTTGAAATTTTCATAGACGATGTATTTCTGAGGTCGCTATAACAACTACTAAAAATATGGATCGAGGTTAAGCAATTTCAATTTGTTGATGAGTGACAATTAAATATGATTGTGTGTACCCACAAATTTATTAAAAACCCAACCGATTAATTTTTCTCTACCTTTTTGTACGGAACCCTCAATGTCGCGAGTTAAACTCGTACTTGACAGGTATTTTGTCTATTATATAGATTTATAGAACAAATTCGAGCTTAGGCTTCGTCCGAATCACCATTGTGCATTGTTCTTACACCAAACATGAAATTCCTCAATCTATACTTCTATACTTCTATACTTCTATACTATCTATACTAATATATAAAGCTGAAGAGTTTGTTTGTTTGTTTGTTTGTTTGTTTGTTTGTTTGAACGCGCTAATCTCGGGAACCACTGGTTCGATTTGAAAAATTCTTTTTGTGTTGAATAGACCATTTATCGAGGAAGGCTATAGGCTATATAACATCACGCTGCGACTAATAGGAGCGAAGATACAATGGAAAATGGGGAAAATTCTAACCACGTGGACGAGGTCGCGGGCAACAGCTAGTATAAACATAAAATAAATAACATTAAAAAATAGATCCTTTAAAAAAAAGTAGAAGATCGACTCCCGTAGTTCAGATCGTAACGAGACCATTAAAATCGACAGGAATTTACGACCTCAAGCCCCAACCCTTATTTATTTAAATTACATCAAACTACCTGTGCCTGTACCACGAACTTGTAAACGAAGTATACTGTCGTGTGCAAGCGAGAAAGCACGACACAGCGTAGATTGGCATCTCGCTTTCACGGTAAAATAGTACAGTCGTAAGAGGTTTGCTGTACACGAGTTGTAAACGACACCAATTTAAAGGAATTCAAATCGATTTTTTAAAATATAACGATCGTTTCGGATTCCATCGATATTATTTTGTCACTTATTGTGTTAATAAAGTTGTTCGGCTTAACCGATTTGATTTATCGTTTACTTTTAAATCGATTGCTCTCGTCTCGATTTACGGAATTGCCGATTTCGGATTAAAGGGTTGGGATACAAATTTGTTTGGATATCCATTTTTCTTTTGTAACTGTGTTTATGTACAATGTTGTTATGTTAAGTGTTGGTTATAAGTTTATCTGTTTTGTTTGTAATAATTCTGCTGTACGTGTGTATGTCATTGACATCCTTCTAAACGAATGCATAATAGACCGGCTAGGATCTTTGTGTCTTTATTAAATTACTAGCTGACCCGGCAAACGTTGTTTTGCCGAATATTTTTTTTCTGGTTGTCTCCAATTTTAATGCTATTATAAAAAAATAAAACAAACAATTTCGTTCAAAGAATTAAATATATATTTTTAGTGTGAGCTATCCTTATCACTTAAGGGTATGAAAAATAAATGTTAGTCGATTCTCAGACCTACTGAATAAGCATATAAAATTTGGTAAAAATCGGTTAAGTCGTTTCGGAGGAGTACGGTAACTAACATCGTGACACGGGAATTTTATATATTTAATATTATTATTTCTAGTGCGTGCAGATCGTGCATAGCTGTTGGTATATTCTTCAACTTTATTTTGAACCTCAAATCATTTAAAATAATTTAACGATTTAGCTGAAATAATGTATATTGTATTGTGTAGTGATTATTTTAATCCGTAATTAAAGAAAATCGAAACGTAAAAGAAAATTCACAAAATGAGATCCTCCTTCTTTTTTTGTTGTCGGTGTAAACCGCAGTTAACGAATAGCCTTCAGCTACGGTATGTCAACAATTGGTCCCGGGTTCCGTAACACAAAATCAGCATTACATGCACAAATAAATCTCATTTCCGTCTGTTTGTGCGATTTAATCTGCAATACCCTGTTGTAGGGCGACCATGGTTGAAGTGATGTTTGTGAATGCAGGACACTTTTTGTTAAAGTATTGATACTATTGTTAAAGGTGTCGTTACTAATTTATTTGCTGTTAACGGTCCTGAACGTTATTATAAATGACCCTTGTTGCGTTTTTCCAAATGAAATACCTACTTGAACAACCAGCAAGAAAAAACTTACAAAAATATGCGTGTTTTTACTAAATATGCAAAAAAATAAAAAAGTAAGCAAAAATTAACTTTATAAGTAGAAAATTGAAATGACAAAATAAAATTACTCTTATTACATGTTATTTCTTCCTTATATGTTACATAAGCGATCTAAAAACAATCTTAATGGAATAACAATAAAGTGTTATTTTCTTTCCATTTACAATCCTACTAAATACACATCTTATAGTCACCCTACCCTTACAGCTGCGGGTCACAGATTAAAGTCTATTTGTTTGTGTGTTTGTCGCTTCGAATTGATTATATTATTGATGGTATTACTATACTAAAGATACACATAATATATGTTATGTGGCCCTGTTATTATCCTACGCTCACTTCACTCCTATGACTCGCAATCTAAATTGAACTTTAACACATGAGGATAGGGATGAAATTTGCTTGTTATTTAGTGCTAGTTATATTAACTACCCACATTGCTATTTGTATTGATTTATTATGTCAGAGATAAGAACAATAATGGTTTCTTCTGGATGTGTCGCTCTAAGATAAGTGTAATAAAAATGATAGCAGACTTAGGGCGGAGGCAATCAAACATAATTCACTTAAATACAGCGTGGTTATTACATCTATCATCGTCCTAGCCTTTTCCTAACTATGTTGGGGTCGGCTTCCAGTCTAACCGGATTCAGCTAAGTACCAGTGTTTTACAAGGAGCGACTGCCTATCTGACCTCCTCAACACAGGTACCTGGGTAACACGATACCCATTAGTGAGGCTGGTTTTCAGACTTTCTAGCTTATGACTACCTGTAACGACTGTCAAAGATGTATGAATAATAGTAGTGTACATTTTTTGGGTTCAACATCATTTTGTTCTATGTCTAGGTTATTGTTATTGCCTTGGTTTTAGACTATATTGCGTTGTTGAGAGAGTTGTGAAATATTAATATTCTTCTAAAATAACTTAGTAAGCATTTTTTGAGCAAGCAAATTTAGAATCCACGGTCTCATACTAAGAAGCCGTATTTGGTGTTATTTATAATATCAACCCTAAACTTGTTTCCCCATTAACCCCATGACGGCAATAAAACCCCATTTCAACCATATTTCATAATTTAATTCATACGAGAACTGCTCAAAATGCTTCATAAATGTAATGTGACAGTTTGTACACATATAAACAAAAGTGTTTGGTCATTAATTACGCGGTCGGTAGGGAATTCCAATAAATATGCTAATTATTTGTTGAATGAACATAGAAATAATAATTAAATTTTGTAATTGACTGTACAGAACCGCGTATCATTTGTATAATTATTGCGTGTAACTATAATATTGATACTTGATGTGAACCACAAAGTCAATAATTAAATTCATCGCCAATATAATTCAGCTCAAAACCTTTTCCCTATTCTGTATCAGAAATTTCAATAAAAATGTTCATAAAAAACTACGGGTTGTCAAGAAAATATTTATCCTATAATATATTTTCGCAAAAAAAACAATAATTCAATAAAAAATATTTGTTTACAAATGTGACGTTGTGCTCGGGTGTACGTCGTGTGGGGCCATTAAACAAGCGATGAGTATAAACCGGGCTATAATGCAAAAGCAAAGAGGTTACTACCACGTTTTAAAATTAGATTGTTGAAATTGTACAAGCGAGACGGCACTATACGGCGTACTAACGTTTCTCTTTCACAATAACTCTGTCTAAATCTGATAATGCAAATCTCTTAAGTCCGCCAGTCAGATTTCCAAAAAATATTGAATACGCATTTTTCATTTTATTACATCATTAAAAACTAAAGAAGATAAAAATCACTTTAGTTTGGTAGCAGGTTCTAAATGCATCACTTGCTAGTAAAAAACGTACTGGTAAGTGACGTCACACGAGATTTTAAATCACTGTATCAGCTTCATTTTTTGTTCACGAGATAAAAGAAAGAAAACGTGTTCAATATTTCTTGGATATCTGTCTGTGACGGACTAAACAGATTTCTTGTCAATATTTAATTCTTATATTATAATTATTAGGAGGCAATGGTAGGTCTCCGGGGAAATAATAAAAAAAAGATTTGTTATGAGTGACAACGATTGAGTTATTTACAATGTTATGCGGTGTTTGTCATCGTTTACGATGTTTGTCGTTTGTGCAGTTTAATTGTAGCTATAAAGGTGACGTGTGGTATAACGTAATCGGATAGGGTTATGTCGATTGTGTTTTTGTGAAAAGGAACGTAATTTTATAAAAAATAAAATAAACAAAGTACATTCGTTTTAGAGTTTTGTAGGCTAAAATTTACTAAGGTTCCGCTGTCTGTCCGTCCGTCTGTGCAGTCATCTTCAGGCTATATCTCATGAACTGTGATAGCTAGAAAAAACGAATCTCAAAAATAAAACAACTGTGTACCGTCATAAATTTGATGGGATTTTTTTGAGATTTCTTTTTCTCTCGACCATTTGAAAAAAACCTTAAGTACCGCGGGGCCGACTCTTGCTTAACCGTTTTTAATAACAGAAGTAAAATATTTTTTTGATTTTAAATCATTAATTCACTGTTCATTTCAAAACATAGAGATCATTTGTAATATTAAATACAATTTTATGTATAAATGGTACTCCAACCATACAATTTTCCAATCAGAAATCTCCCTCAATTACCCGCTTTGTCAAACACAGGTACAGTCATCAACAAACGTCCATGAACTCTGTCACATTCACAACGCTCATTGAATACAATAAAGTACACGAATTGGAAAACCAAATAGCTTTAGTACCAGGTCTACTGAAAATTTGGTAAAGACCAGATTTTAAACAAATTATTTTAACACAAGCTGTTGACCGCAAGCCTGTACGTGATCCCACTCGGAACACACAATCGGAAAACTATCCTATTTGTTAATCCTGGTTATAAACTATCTGTGTACCAAGATTCGTCCAAATCCCTTCAGTGGTTTTTACGTTCAAGAGGAACAAACATCAATACATACAAACATTCACGCTTATAATATTAGTAGGGAGTAGGATTTTTCGCCTTTATAATAACGATAATTACTTTAATTGATGTTTCGTCTGAAAATTATACTTATTGACATTTTTTATATCAAACCCACCCTCTCCCACTGCTGGGCAAAGTCCTTCCACGAATCATCCTGTTCGATACAAAACCAGCCCAGAAATTATACGCTAAAAAATTCGTAAATATTTTTTACTGCTGACTTATTAAAAATGCCCATACAAAGTTGAGGAAGGTTTATTCGATCACTTAGTCTTTAATTAAGGCCCCAGGAGTTACTAACGTGAATTATAAGTTTTTATTAGGTTAGCGAACGTCCTGTGTAATTGGTCACATAGAATAGTTTTTGCTGTTATGGTTCAGTTTTGGATGTGAAATATTATTCAGTAAAGCCATGATTGTATACAGGGTGTATCGAAATGTATGGTCATATTCATTTTTTTGTGAATGGAATAAAACAGCTTTTGACCATTAGAAATACTTAAGTCCCAAATAAAATCGTCAGACCCTTAAAAATTAAGTATGACAATTAAATCCGAGTTTTTTTAATAAAGAGAGATTGCTTAAAAAATACATTCGTTTTCGTGAAATATGTACATTATTTCTTAACTCATTTTTAACTTTTTGCTGTTAAATGGTTGGCTCATTTTAATTAAATATAAACGTCACCTAAAACTTTAATATACACTTAAATATTTCTATATTTCTTGCCAGAAACTCTGCCAAAATGCCAAGCGAATTATTTCTACACCAAATAACGCCAGTTCATAACCTCATTTCTATTGTCATTGCCAGTATAAATGCCAATGCCATAGGTGGCAATTATTTGGCACATTGCCACACCTGGCTACTGATTTGAACGAGCGGAATGGTTCAATTGTTCTGCTAACGGTACCGGTATAGAGTCGTTATTAACGAATGGTGGTACTGTTTGCAGATAAATTGAAATTATTATTTTAATAATTTAAAAATGTGTGCTAAATAAAATAGTTGTGCTTTGACTGATTCACTGACACATACCAAATTTAAGATGGCGGATTTGAAGATAATTTATAAATACATTAATTTGACAATCAGTACCTAATTAACTCTAGTGATCTGCGCTTATGTAAAAACAAGAATAAACCATCTCAAGTTACACCACTCACAAGCAATCGACTAATAAAAATCAATATAAACCTTTATTGTCCATTATAAACAATAGCATCAACGATTCAACATCAATAAAAAGACAATTAAAACTGGTACATAATTAAAACGATTCTTTTTGCCGACAGTACCTAGTACCGCCAGCCAATTAACTCTGATTGATCGTGACGTTTCTCTTTAATTATAATGCATTCATTAATAGTGTTGCACTTAACTGGAACTGAAAAGCTTGGCTTGGATTTCGCGGTGACACTTGAATAAAAATAATTTACTGGTTCATAATATATATTATGTATGTGTGTTGTGTTAGAACCTTATGTATGTGTGAAACTCCTTTTAATTATGTATAACCTGCATTTGTCATTATAATATTAAATATAAATTATTCTTTAAAGTCAGTAGCAAATAAAACAGCATTGAATAACCACGTCTTTCTCTTACTCAGAACTCCTACAAACAAATTTGAACCTTAAACTCTAGAACAATGTGTATATATAAATGTGTTTTGAAAAAAGATACCACAGACCGGTCTAATGCTATACTTGCAACACTGCAATTTCTGTGTAAATAGGAAAACGAACTTTTTTCCAATAAAATTAATTTTGGAAAAAAATAAAAACCGACTTCAAGACTACACTAACAATATATACAATTGAACTAAAAAGTATAAAATAATATTTTAATTACAAGCCAAAGAACACTAAAGGAAAATCAACGAAATTATTGATACTTATGCATACTATTTACATTTTAAAATCAGTTATTTTTGAGGTCGGTGCCAAATGCGGGCAGACGCGTGAGGGCAGAAGACGCTGATGGTTGTGTTTTATGTTTGTATGTATTAGTTTATGTTTCTTTTTTGTGTTATTAATAGATAAATTATTTTATTGTCTTCTTTTCAATTATCGGTTGTTTTTCAATTATTTATGTAATTTCTTTTTGTGTCATTAATATATTGTTTTTGTTTTGGCTGGCACCGACTCCAAAAATAACTGATTTTAAAATGTAAATAGTATGCATAAGTATCAATAATTTCGTTGATTTTCCTTTAGTGTTCTTTGGCTTGTAATTAAAATATTATTTTATACTTTTTAGTTCAATTGTATATATTGTTAGTGTAGTCTTGAAGTCGGTTTTTATTTTTTAATCCTAAGTTTTGAATCTTTCCTTTACAAATCCCTGAAAAGAGTGAAGGCAAATCAGCATACCTGAGCTTTGCTTACGTGCTTTCGAAAACATGAAAAGATCTCAGTATGTTCACCCATCCAATGACCAAGCGCGACGAGCGCAACTTAACCTCATCTCCACTCCACTCGTCGAAAATTTAAGTAAGTCTACCCGTCAAAAGTGTCGCCAACAATTAACATTTATCTCGAAACTGTCCGATGTTATTCACAAAGAAATTAATTATAATGACTAATTTGTTTTTGAAAATGGCGCCCTGTCCCTGTAATTGCTTTTAAAATTTATTCCGGATAAGTTCCTTGTAACACAGTTTTATTTATAGTCAGAAAGGTTCGTAATACAATTATGTTTAGCTTAACTAATTGTAGATAAATTTCGTAATAAATATGATTAGGGAAATTTATTGTTTATAATTTTAAAGTCTGGATATTTTACCCTTTAAATGTGGAAAGTTTTGACCTATTTTATGGAAATAAATGTATTTCAAAATCGGTACTTAAAAGTCCTGATTATTTGTTTGAGGTAAATATAAATTATTGATCCAAACTTGATGATTTTTTTTTTTGGACTAAATGACAGCAATTTCATGTTAAACGAAACAGAAGCAACGAAATTTCGAAGTTCTGAGGTAACAAAAAAAAAACAGACGTAATGACAACCTCCTTTTTGAAGTTGATTAAAAATAAATTGTAACCTTTTTGTTTTATTATTTTGCCCACTTATTACATATAAGCAGTCAAATCAGAGGGTCTACCACCACCCCCGATTTTATGCTCCCCTGGGATCGTAATCGATATGTAACCGACAGATACATTGACAACAGCTAGTCTGCAATAATAGAAACATACGTTCAGACAAAATATGCATGTCTGTTTAAATAACTGACAAAATAGACACAATGCAAACAAATTCATATTTCGCACTTCACTTGTCACAAAATTTGAATATTAAAATATGTCACGAAATTTCAACGACTGCATTTTGCTTCTGATTATTTATGCATGTGGATGTTTTACTTTCCTCACATGCAATATTAAACTGTAATTCAAACGGATAAGGATTGTTTTTGCCTATGTTGCTTGTCATGAAAATACAGCGACTTCTGTTTCACAAAATTAAAATTGATTTTGTTTGTATGAGTTGCGGTTTCTTATGATTGCGTTTGAGAGTAGTTTTCTATGATTTTTTAATAAAGAAAATAACTTATTTTCTTCAGCAATGTTTCCCAATCTACGTAAAACTCGACTCTCATGTTCAACGAAATTCTGTTGAAAACTGTTGAAGCGACAGACAATTTAATCTCCAAAGATCCACAATGAAATCCTAGTAATTTAAATAATTTAACGTAGAGTAGGAACAAACAAACACGCAAAATTACAAAACTTTTCGCCTTAATATATCTGACTTTTGAATTGAATTGACCAGTATACCTTGATTCACATCATCGGAGAAAAAGTTCTAAATCTCTTATAATATTTGCTTTACGATAGCTCAATATTAAACGGTCACCTTTTCACACATATCTATACTTCTATACTAATATATAAAGCTGAAGAGTTTGTTTGTTTGTTTGAACGCGCTAATCTCAGGAACTACTGGGTCAAATTGAAAAAAAAAAAATTTGTATTGAATAGTCCATTCATCGAGGAAGGTTTTAGGTTATATACCATCACGCTAAGAACGCATGGAACTAAGATATAATGGAAAATGTGGAAAAACCAGGGCAGGTATAAATTATAACTTATATCTTCTAACCACGAGGACGAAGACGCGGGGAACAGCTAGTGCCCTATGCATTGGATGGAATGCAAGTAATTTTCTACCAGTTTCCAAAAGGCTGACCAATCATATTCCTTGTCATACAACGTCAACGAATGTGATTGGATGACCGAATCAACCAATAGCATGGCGTTATTATGAACACGAATTTCAAATCCAGTTTTTGTTCGTTGAAGTTTAATTTTATAAGTGTTTTTAATTGTGTAAATCATGAAGGGTGGTTTGGGGTGACGTGGGATAGGAAATTGGGGAATGTCTTTGTCCAACAGTGGAACAAAACCGGCTCAGAAATTGAATTATTTATCCCTACTTAATATTATAAATGCGAAAGTAACTCTGTCTATCTGTCTGTCTGTTACGCTTTCACGTCTAAACCACTGAACAGATTTTAATGAAATTTGGTACAGAGATAGAGTTGACCTTGAGAAAGAACATAGAATAGTTTTTATCCCAGACTTTTGAAGAGTTCACTTGGAAACGCGATATAACCGACCTCGACGCGGGCGAAAAGCTAGTGTAACAATAAATGAAGAGGAAAATAAAATCACGTATGCAATTTGTGATTGTGATTGCATTGCATATGATAATCTTCTTCTATTTTTTTCTTTAAAAAAAACGACTCTCGCACTAAGGAATTTAATCCTTGTGTCGCGGGGGGTTTCACAAACATACAAGTAATATGCACAATGACACCCAGACTTAGAACAAGCATTCATGGATCGCACAAATGCTTGTCCTATACGGGGATCGAACCCGCGACACGACGCGCGCAGTGGTTTTGGCTTAGTGACCTCAACACACCACGACACAAGCATCGTATACAATTTATATTGTAAGTGCATTGCATAATTATGATAATTGTCAAGAGATCAGATATCATATTGCGTTGCATTCTTTGCATGCGTGAGTTCGGTTTGACTTAACCTCTGGTTAATTTTAAAATGATTTTTTAATACTACTGTTTGTTCATATAATATTTAAATCCATTTTTTTTTCTTAACCTTTTTCATCATTGTCAAATTTGTTAAAATATTCGTTTTTTTGGAAATATGATCTGAAATCAAACCCTCTATGTAAATAACCGTTTAAATCTGATCAAAAGCTTTAGTTAAACAGAGTTTACTGAAAAACCTATAATCCTATTAACGGCTAAAGTATTTCAGTCTAGATATTCTCTTTGTGTTCAGACTTTAATATAGGTATTCAAACTAGACTTAATTCGTGTTTAAACTCTCAATTTTTGAAACTGTTATTTTCGAAATGGCAAATGCACATGGTTTTATATTTGTTTTAACTATAAAATAGCACTTGCTGTGCAAGTTGCTTGCAAATTGAAATTTCACTTGATGTAAAAAAAAACAAACCAAAAAAGTTTAACAAAAATATCGTGCATTTCACAATATGAACATAAAAAGTAATTTCTCAAGTTATCTTCATGTTTTAATTTTTCATTTATATTGATTTATATTTTCTTATTTAGTAAATGAAGCCAACAATTTTTTATTTTGACTAATCTATAGGGTAACCACACTTCCCCATTATTGAAGATATTCTCATTACTGTCAACATATCCACACGTGGCAAAAGAAAAGGACAAATGATCAAGATTATTACCCCAAAGACATTTACCCCGGGAATTTCATTAATAGCCCCCAATAATAGTTTGGGGGCACTTTTATTTGTTTCTTTCCCCCTTTGTTAAGACTAATGATATATGAGTTTTGTTATTAGATATTAGAGTAATAATCTGATCATAAATTGATGGTAATAGTTATTATTTTCGAAGCTTAATGCGGTACAAATTCGTTTGGTGTTGTGGAAGTCTGAAAATCTAACATGCAACTTTAAGTTGACTAAACTACGAATAAAGATTGTATTTGAAAGTTACTGAAGAAATATAACCGTATTCGACGCCTATAGCTGGATTTATCTCGGAAAGACAAAAAAAGCATCGATTTCTGATCATAATTCCTCGTTTATTGACCATCATCGTCATCATGATCAGTCCATCTTAGTCCTCTGTTAAGCATGGTTTCTAGCCTCAAATCTCAATTTCGATTATACAATACCATGAAATTGTTTATATTCCGCGAAAATAATTGAAAATAACAAAAACATAATACGAATTACATATTAAACATTAATAAACTTAATACTTAAATAACTTGATAATAAAATAAAACTCACAAAACCAGAAACAATAGCATCAAAATTAATAAATAATATTTAATCCCTCGTAAAATAATACTTTATTTAACTAATTTATTCTGGCATATCTCCCAATATTGTGACGTCAATAATTGGGTGACCACACGATGAGATTATCGGGGACTTAAATATTAGTGTCCCGCTGATAATTTATTACGTGGTATTAAACGGACATGAGGGATGAATTTATTATGCCTGCTCAATAATTTATTATAGTTTGGGACGAATAGTGTGCGGCTTATGTCCTAGTAACCTAGTAAAATTTGTGGAGTCTGTGGACAGTTTATAGTTTACGGTGAGTCAAATTACTGAATGGGGTTTAAAACTTTAAGGTTTTATAGGGTATCAGTATAAATGGTGCGGTAATTTTTATCCGTATTTGTTTAGGTTAGGAGTGGTTTCCACGTGTTGAAATATTTGGAAAAAATATTGTATTTTATTTTTGAAAAAGTCAAAAGCGTCACAAAGACGGCGCTCTTGTGACACATTCTTTCATACGCATATCTTTACTTATTTTTCTATTTAACTGAGTCGTATCCTGAAAGCACCAACAACAAATTGGACAATCAATTCAAAAAATAAACTCCGTGGTCGAGTGGCGTACGCACCGGTTTCAAGGTGTCGCTAGCTCAGAGGTCCTGGGTTCGATCCCCGGTCGGGTCAATGTAAAAATTCACATTTCTACATTGTCTCGGGTCTGGGTGTTTGTGGTACCTTCGTTGTATCTGAATTCCATAACACAAGTGCTTTAGCAACTTACTTTGGGTTCAGAACAATGTATGTGATGTTGTCCGCATTTTATTTTTATTTATTATTTTATTAATTATATCTTGAGACGCAATAAATTATTGAGTATTGAGTATTGGATTCCGTATTTTTTTAAACGCCTATACTAAAAGAGAAGGCTGTTGTTGAAGTTGACGCTGACTTTTTAACGACAAGTGACGTCATAAGTCCCAAATTCCTTGTTCCGCATGCGTTTCATCTGCATATTTTTATCAGTTTTTAAAGTATGTTTTGTGTCAAGAAATCTATTGACTACCTTTTTTTAGTCTAGTAGCCAATGGATGATGACAATTTTTTTTTGCAGTGTCCGTCTTGTATTTTTTTGTATAATAATGGATACGTATTTTTTAATTTGTCCCGCAAACATCAATTGACCAAATTACTGTGAAACTTACGCGTGAAGTCACGATTGAGTATAAATTTTACTCTATCGTTACGTCACAAGCCCCCTCTCCTAAACTTTAAAACAGTTAATCTTTGTCAATTCTAGTTTTTTCTGAAAAAGGAAAAAATACGTGTCTCATACTTTTCAATTATCTAACTGAGGGACTAATGAGATTTTTTCTTTTTATACCCAGTCATCATCCCAATTGAAAAAGTTACCCGTTTTGCAATCCCCTACTTGCTTGCTACTTTTAAAAAATTTGCGGTTTATATTTATAAAGCTCACCGCAAATAACAAAAAAAGTAGTCTCTACTTCAAGCGTCTCAAATACTGAGTCTTACATTAAAAGTAAAAAAATCAAAACAACTATTTGTAATTTAAAAATAAACATCTTAACATAACATATGTTCTTAGTTCAGTGAGCTGTCAAAACAACACTGATTCGCAACGACGGAGAACCAATAAGTCGACAGTAATTTGTTCTGTGGTCATCTCCTAACGTGGCAAAAATAAAATAACGAAAGAAAGGTATTAATTTCTAGGACCAAAGCAACGTCAAGAATGACTGCACCGATAGTGGTTGACGTCACCACATCAAACCCACTGAGCGGGCTGTGATTCAATTGATTCGACAAGCATTTGTACTCAACGAATGCTTGTCCCGAGTCTGGGTGTCTTTGTGCTTGTGACTTGAATGTTTGTGAAAACCCCCGCAAGGGTTAAATTCCTTAATTCGGAATTACAGTAAGAATAATTAGCAATAGAGCAAAGGGCTTTCCAGTACGGGCAGTACGTCTCGTTCTACAAGTTCATTAAGACGAAGTGAAAGATACTGTCTAAGCTGCGATTCATTACCGGTTATGATATATAACTCTTGATACCAGGGCTGTGCGAAACCGCAATGTATTGCAACCTGCTCAAAAATTCTCGCATCGTCTAAACTATTGTCCAGATTGTTGCATACCCAATAACCTGTCCAGTCTTTAAGAAACATGAATGAACATTTTAAAACAAGAAGTCGTTAATTTTTTTTTATCTTTATTTATGTTTAAGAAGTAAGATTATTGCAGCTTTAAACTCGAGACGGACGTAAGGAAAATATTTTTACGTGAATTAAATAATTCTCGTAAAAATATTTACCTTATTCTATCTAAGTATTGTAAATACAATACTTACATATTATACGTTTGTGAATCGAAAGTAATTAATAATACAACTACAACATCTGTTGAGTATGAAAGGTTTAATGAATAAATTTGTATGTTCTGAAGTTACTTGACGCATTTTTCACAAGATATTCCAGAACCTTAATCACCTAGTTTCTTACGACAATATAAATAACACCCAAAAATAATAAGCCTAAAAAACGTAAGACTAAAAAACAAAAGAATCCGCCTTAATATAAATAAGTTTAATTTGTCATCATCAAAAACAGTCAAGAAAAATTTAACAAATACTTTTTTAACGTATCTTAAACGGCAGATCACGTAGGCGTCCTTTAAAAATTTTGTCCTTGGGTATCCGAGGGCGGAATAGCAATGCCGTCCTTAAGGGCTTTGCACACATTCCAAATTTCGGATTGCCGGAAAAAGTGTAACCAATTTTGCCAAGCAGTCATGCAAGGGCTCCCGAGATATTCAAACATTACTTCAAGAAAGTTTTTGTACATTCACGTGTTTGAAAAAATAACATATTTTTGTTATATTATACTCCTTTGTACTCCACTGATTTGATAGTTCGGTTCAAGACCCTAAGATGGCTTTCAACGTACATAACGATGGCATTAGCTGACCGAAGTTTTTATGAGAAGCCTGATGATTTAGAATATTAAAACGGACCGAGATCATTTCTACTGCACCATATTTCTTTAAAACGACTCCCGCATTTAATAATTTATGTCTCGCGAGGGTTTCTTATACATGCACAAAGACACCCAAACTCAGGACAAGGATTCGTTGATCACGGATCCTTGCCACGATCGTGGTCAGCTCAGTGTTTCGTGTGATAACCTCAACCACTGGGCAATCTGTGCAGCCAAACTTGTCTAATTACTCTCTCTCCGACATTTCTCTACCGGTTATCCGAATACCGGAGTGTATGTAAACTCCCTTAAGGAACATGTATTGGTGTCGTGGCGTAAAATATCGGAGCAGTAAAACACAGATGGAGGGGTTGTTTTGTAATATGGTACACTACGTTACGACATGCCGCGATGTAATTAATTATAGCCTTTAAAGTATAGCAGGATTTTCTTTTTTAGCTCAAGGTTTTGGTAGAAACAGATATGGATTTAAGTCGCTTGATTTGGATCTCTTCAACCTAGACTTACAATCCTTAGATTAGTCATTTCTTTAGAAAAAAGAGCACCCATGTACATATCTCATATTTTGTAATGTTGAGTTTTTTTTCTGTTTTGTGTGTACATAAATTATAAAATAAATCACCTTCTGTATTGTTTTGTTTCTTACCTTGGAATCTCCGAATCTCTCAATCTAGATGAACTGATTTTGTTGACTCTTTTTACGTAAAATAGCTATCATTTATAATGGTTATTACTAGCATAGAATGTCCGACTGCTGGGCAAGGCCTCCCCACTCTTCTTCCTCTTGCCTCTCATGAGCCGCGAGTGATTAGTTCCATAAGAACGGATCCCCATCATTTCATTCATTGTTATTTGGTCCATTAAAAACCTCATCAAGTTTGGCTCAGAGTAGTTTTTATTGAACACTACAATCGACTTAGTAGTTAGTGTTGTAATGATATCTACAATATAAGACTATTGTCGCCATCTATATTGTCTATGTTAAACATGTTTTATAAAAATTAAAAAGTTAGTCTATGATTTGCCTTTACGAGTCACGTTGTTTTATTATAGGTTATGGGCCGCTCGCTTAAGCTTATAAGTAATCACGTCTTTTTTTTAACCAGTATTTTGCAGTATTAGCAAGTGTTAAAAAGACAATTTCGAGACGCGATTGAACTGTGTCGTGACGGATTGATATTAGAATCGCAGTGGACTAGTGGGTATCGTAGTTATGTCGACGAACTACCTAGTCAACGTGCCCAAGTTAACGGGACGCGATAATTACAGCGAATGGTGTTTCGCGGCAGAAAATTTCTTAATCCTGGAGGGCATGAAGCATTGCGTGCAAGCAGATGCCGGAAAAGAAATAAAAAATGCTGATGACGAAAGAACTAAAGCGAAATTGATAATGACAATCGACCCGTCTTTATACGTACACGTGAAGAATGTTAAAACTTCAAAACAATTATGGGATAAACTAAAACAGTTATTCGACGACAACGGATTTTCACGAAAAATAAGCCTACTGCGGAATTTGATTTCGATTCGCCGAGAGAATTGCAGTTCGATGACGTCTTATGTAACGCAGATTATCGATACAGCACAGAAACTCAGTGGAACAGGGTTCGAAATTAATGATCAGTGGACAGGATCATTGCTGTTGGCGGGATTGCCTGATCGTTTCTCCCCTATGATCATGGCAATCGAGCACTCTGGAATTCCTATAACGGCAGATTCCATCAAAACAAAATTGCTGGACATGGATTTGCCAAGTCATGACGAGAGTGAAGTTAGTGGTGCTTTTACCATTCGTTCAAAGTTCAAGGGAAAACCAAAAACTAATTTGTCTATGGCCCGAAAAAATGATGTTGGTAACACTGGTTCATCAAGGTCGAATGTCAATGTCAAACAAATAAAGTGTTATCGATGTAAGCAAGTCGGTCATTACAAAAATCAGTGTACAAATAACGAAAACAACTCATCAAATCCTAAAAATAAGGAAAGAATGCAGTCTAATGCTTTTAGCGCAGTATTTCTGAGTGGAAACTTTAGTAAAGATGAATGGTATATCGACTCGGGTGCAAGTGTACACCTTACAGCAAATGAAAGTTGGGTTATGAATGCACAGTATGAACAAAGCAAAGAAATTGTTGTTGCTAACAGTCAAAAGGTGTCAGTATTGTGTTCTGGAGATGTAAATATTACGACTACAACAGATAACTGCGAATATGACATCATAGTTAAAAACGTGTTTTGTGTACCAACCCTAACCACAAACTTATTATCTGTTAGCCAATTGATGTTGAAAGGCAACAGTGTCTCTTTCACAAAAGATGGTTGTTCAGTTTATAATCAGAAGAATGAGCTAGTTGCTAAGGCAGTGTTAAGTAATGGAGTATACAAAGTAAATTTGTTAAAACAAGAATGCTTAGCAGCACCGGTCGTGTCAGGACTAACATGGCATCGCAGACTAGGACACATTAATAAAGATTATTTGAATCACATGAAGAACGCTGTGCAGGGTATGTCACTTGATAAAAAAGTTGATATAAGCAAATCCTCATGTATAACATGCTGTGAAGGGAAGCAGTGCCGGTTGCCGTTTTACAGTACTGGCCATCGAAGCAGTAATCTTCTAGATATTGTACATACAGACATCTGTGGACCTATGGAGACTGTGTCTATAGGTGGCTCGAGATACTTCTTGTTGTTTGTTGACGATCACAGTAGGATGACATTTGTTTATTTTTTAAAACACAAAAATGAGACTTTGAAGTATTTCAAAATTTTCAAAGCTCAGGTGGAAAATCAAAGCAAGAGAACAATCAAAGTATTAAGAAGTGATAACGGGCTGGAGTATTGCAATAAAGAATTTGAAGATTGTCTTAATAGTGCTGGTGTGATTCATCAAAAGACCAATCCATACACACCACAACAAAATGGATTATGTGAACGATTCAATCGTACAATTGTAGAAAAGGCAAAGTGTCTTCTTTTTGATGCAAATTTAGGAAAAGAGTTCTGGGGTGAAGCCACAAATACAGCAGTGTACCTGCAAAATCGAATTGTAGCAGCAGCATTGGATAATAAAACTCCATATGAGTTGTGGACTGGCTCCAAGCCGGATATTAGTCACATAAGAATATTTGGTAGCACAGTTATGGTCCATGTAGCGAAAGAAAAGCGAAAGAAATGGGACAAGAAAGCAATCAAAAATATTCTCATAGGATACCCAGATAATGTAAAAGGATACAGGGTCTACAATCCAGAAACAAAGAAAGTGTCGACTAGTAGAGACGTGATCATCATTGAGAAAGAATCAAAATCTGAACATCTCATTGAAGTTCAGGATCAGAATTTTGATTCAGTGGGGGATAATAAGAAACCTGATGATACACAACAACAAGAAACTGAATCAATACCTAGTCTAAATAATTCTGAAAGTTTTGTAGACAGTTTTCAAGATGATGATGAGACATATTTTCCCAGCGACTATGAAGGCTCTGACAACACACTAAAGGATATTGAAGAAGGAACACCGCAGTGCCGACCTAAACGGATAAGGAAAATTCCTGAGAGATATGGACTCTCAAACCTCTGTGTCGACAGTGAAACATATGATGATGTGGCTAGCCTGTCTCTTCATGATGCTTTGAATGGACCGGAAAAGGAGCAGTGGGAATCAGCTGTCAGAGAGGAGCTACAGTGTTTCAAGGACAATGATGCGTGGGAGTTGAGTGACGCTCCAAAAGATGGTAGAGTGGTACAGTGCAAGTGGGTGCTTCGTAAAAAATACGATAGTGAAAACAGAGTCCGTTTTCGTGCGCGTTTAGTAGCTAAAGGTTTTTCACAAGTTGAAGGTGTAGACTTTACAGAAACCTTTTCTCCTGTGGTAAGACATACAACTTTGAGGTTACTTTTTGCATTGTCAGTACAACTAGGTTTGAATACAGCCCATCTTGATGTAACAACTGCTTTCTTGAATGGCACTCTAGAAGAAACTGTTTATATGCAGATACCAAAAGGTTTTCCTGAAAGAACAAAAACCAGTCAGGTACTTAAATTAAAAAAGGCCATTTATGGGCTCAAACAGTCCTCTAGAGCATGGTACAAGAAAGTAGACGAATGTTTATTGAACATGGGTTATATTAGATCTAAAATAGAACCGTGTATGTATACAAAAATGCAAGATCAATTGAAAACCATTGTCACATTATTTGTAGATGATTTCTTTATTTTTTCAAATAATATAAATGAAATTAAATATTTAAAGCAGGTATTAGCTAGTCAATTCAAAATAAAAGATTTGGGAGAAATAAAGAAATGTCTAGGTGTAAACATAACTATTAACAAATCTCAGCAAACATTAACATTAAGTCAGAGAGATTATATTGATCAGCTGTTGCAAAAGTTTAATATGAGCGAATGTAAACCGATTAAGACTCCAATGGAAAATAAGTTGAATGCATCTAACAATGAACATTGTGCAGGTAATTTCCCATATCAACAAATAATTGGATGTCTTATGTATTTAGTAGTTTTAACAAGACCAGACATTGCATATACAGTTAGTTATTTAAGTCAATTTAATAATTGTTATTCTAAAGAACATTGTGCATATGTAAAGCGGCTATTGAGGTATTTAAAATGTACCAGAGATTATGGCCTGAAGTATTCTGGTAATGGGAGCTCAATATTAAAAGGGTTTGTTGATGCCGATTGGGGTGGAAACATCATCGATAGAAGATCATACACTGGAATTTGTTTCACTTTGTCTGGTTGTGTAATATCTTGGGAAACAAAAAAACAGAAAACTGTTGCTTTATCGAGTAGCGAAGCCGAATATATGGCGATTACCGAAGCCTGTAAAGAAGCAGTTTATTTGCGTAATTTACAGTATGAAATAACTCAAGAAATGTATACTATTGATCTTTTCAATGACAACCAGAGTGCACAAAAGTTAACCATAAATCCAGCTTATCACAAACGAACTAAGCATATTGATATAAAATACCATTTTTGTAGACAATGTGTAGAAAATAAAGTTGTGAGAGTCAGGTATTTGCCAACGGCTGAAATGCCTGCCGACTTATTGACTAAGAGTTTATGTTCTATTAAACACTATAATTTTTTAGATAAATTAGGTGTGCAGATTGTTTAGTATTTAAGTAATTTTATATTGTTAGATATAGTGGGGGTGTTGTAATGATATCTACAATATAAGACTATTGTCGCCATCTATATTGTCTATGTTAAACATGTTTTATAAAAATTAAAAAGTTAGTCTATGATTTGCCTTTACGAGTCACGTTGTTTTATTATAGTTAGAATAATATTTTTTTTATGAAAATTTTTTGAATCCCCCTTCTTTGAATTTTAGAATTTCATGGTTATAGTATTGTCGTTGTATAGTGCTCTAGTCGCTTGTCAGATGGGGCTGCATGTCAGAGAATTAACGGGTCTGACTGATAAACGAGGTCGCTCTAAATGGCAAACGATGCCGTGGAAGGTTTAGGTGAAGTTGAGGGTTTACCTTGACTCCTACCACTAAACTGTCACTGCTTCGGCAGGGAAAATGATAGAATTAGATAAGTAATTCCAATAAGTAATGGTATCTCAAGAAGGGAGGAGGCAAGAGAATATAATTAGCGGGAGTAAGTAATGATGATAATTATATTCTAGTAGCTCAGTCCGCTTAAAGGCCAAAATGCTAGTGTTAGGAGAATAATTAAGGATTTTCAAAGGAAAAATATTTTTTGGAACTCTTCACAACAATCCAGATTATGTCAATTGTAGTGTTATTTCAATCTGTGTCTAGTATTTTTAAGCCTGCCTTGTCCTATTAAAAATGTTAACTTTGAAAATATTTATACAATATTTACAAAGGTATTTATCTATATTTTTTACTTGAAATGTCAACAATAGAAATTTCAAACGGCTGATGTTTGAGATAAATTGTTTTATTTTATTTTCTATGGACTTATATTTTTACCTTAGACTTTTCGCTTATTTCTGAAAGGTTTTTGCTTGCGTGGGTTTTGTTGTAATGATAAAACTTTTGGCTTTCATCTTTTTGTCCTGTTATGTTAAATATTTAGTTTATTTTTATATTAGTTTCTATCTGTTTCAATAATATCATCAATCATTATTACATGTATCACGTTATAACGAAAGTATTTACCTTACGGTATGCAAATGAGATTTTTCCTGAAGCATTAAACATTGGTCATAAAAAATTGTATTAAGACTGGATGTTTTAATAAAAAACAATCAAGTCACACAACTAATAATTTAAGAATTTAATGCAATTTGTTGTTTTTAGGGTTCCGTACCTCAAAAGGAAAAAACGGAACCCTTATAGGATCACTTTGTTGTCCGTCTGTCCGTCCATCTGTCCGTCCGTCCGTCCGTCCGTCCGTCTGTCAAGACCCTTTTTCTCGGGAACGCGTGGAGGTATGAAGCTGAAATTTATATCAATTACTCAGGTCTACTGTCCCTTGAAGCTGTGAAAAAATCAAACTTCTAAGGCAACGCAATCAAAAGATACAGCCGTTTATGCCGCAAATTTTCGACACTTGCAAGGGAATCAAAACCTACAGGGTGCTTCCCGTGAACTCAGTATCTTGAAATTTGGTACGAAGCAACGTCTTATACCATAGATAAAGGAAAAATTACAAAAACCATAAATTTTTAGTTACATCACATAATATTTTTTTTTTTAATAATTTTAAACTTACTACCTATTTCCTCATAAACGCGTAGAGGTATTAAATTGAAATTCATACCAAATACTCAGGTCTATAATACCTTTAAGCTGTAACAAAATCAAACTTTTATGTCAACGCAATCAAAAGAAACAGCAATTTAAGCTGCATATTTTGAAACGCGCGAGTACTCGCAAGGGAATCAAAACCTAAAGGGTACTTCCAGTCGACCTAGAATCTTGAAATTTGGCATGAAGCAACGTTTTACGTTTTATATGACTCGATTGTCGTAATGAACGAACTTTGTAAACCTTGCAGGTTTGTACGGAACCCTCTCGGTGCGCGAGTCCGACTCGCACTTGGCCGGTTTTTTTTTTGTTTAAGTTAAAGTTTAAAAGAATTAAAGGACGGAACATGGGTGGGTTTTAGTCATTAAAAGTCTCACTCTCATACGCTCAACCCAAAGCAAAAAACATTTAATGATTTCCCATCCTGCAAAAGACAAGAAATCATTACTCAATTAGAAAATCTTAATTCAGACCATATTTTATTTTTCCCGTTAAATTTGTTCAAGCACATTATATATGAGTACCATACAATCAAAATTAAAACCTTGATTCCAATTTCTGGAACTGCTCTCGCTCTAACCACGAACATGGTTAAATTAAGAACAGAAGGGGTTGAAATACATCCTCCTTAAAATTTAATTACGTCACATTTGCAAGAGCATTACGTTATACTCAAGCCTTGTATGTTATAGGGTGAGCAGAGTTATAGGATAATTAAATAGCTTGCACCATAAATTACGTTTGATGAATCTTACATCATCTAAATATTAACATAAATGCTTTACTAATTAGTGGGCTCTGACACCGCTATGTATGTCCGTCTGTCTGTCTGTGTGTTTGCTCTGTTTGTCTGTCCGTCTGTCATCAGCCTGTATAGGTAGATAGTTGAAATTTTCAAAGATGATGTGTAGACTTCTTGTTGCTGCTATAACAACAAATTGCTAAGGTCAGAAATTCGATGGGTGACTTATCACATTTATTTTTGCATATTTTTCATATTATATGCTTTGCATATATAAATATTTCTTGTCTTGTCGATACGGAGCCCTTTGTTTTGCAAATGTGACTATCACTTGCCCGATTTTTTGTTTGATATTTCAAAGAGACAATTATTTATCAAGCTCTAATTAATGTCATATACGCTGGATCCATATCAATCTTATTAATTAAAACAACTTATTAAATCAATCAATCACAATTTTAATTACTGTATCATGTAATTTTGTATCACCCTGTATAAAGTACAGACAGCAATTAAATAATCTATAACCTCTTTGGTAATTGGATATCTTGTTACTGAAAGCAACTGGTGGACTAGGTTGTACAACTTATCGGCCGATTGGTTGTGGTGAGGTTGGATTGGTACAGTTAGCAGAAGCATCTGATTTCTCGGATTTCGTACTCCAAAACCAAAAGCGGACGAAGGCTGTCTGTCTGTCCGTACGTCACCAGTCTATATCTCATAAATCGTATTGTTAATATCGTTGAAAATATCGCAGGTGATGTATTTCTGCTGCCGCTATAACGTCGTTATCCTAGCCTTTTCCCATCTATGTTGGGGTCGGCTTCCAGTCTAACCGGACGCAGCTTAGCACCAGTGTTCTACAAGGAGAGACTGCCTATCTGACCTCCTCAACCCAGTTACCTGGCCAACAGTATACCCCTTAGTAAGACTTTCTATCTTCTAACTTCCCGTTACGATTATTAAAGATGTATACATGACAACTGGGACCCACAATTTACATGCATTTACGAACACAATATATACATATCAAATATATAAAATTCTCGTGTCACGATGTAAGTTACCGTAATCCTCCGAAACGACTGAACCGATTTTTACCAAATTTTATACGCGTATTCAGTAGGTCTGCGAATCGACTAACATCTATTTTTCATACCCCTAAGTGATGCTCACAATAAAAAAAAAAAATTTTTTTTGGACGAAATTGTTTTTTTTTTATAATGTGTCGTTAAAAAATACATAGAACTAGAAATAATTTATTAGGCAAAACAACGTTTGCTGGGTCAACTAGTATATTATAATATTTAATTAATCATCTGTTTTGCTGACTCTACATCCAAGTTAATTATTGTTCAGTAAATAAAATGGGAATACGAACAGTTATTACTATTTACAACGTTTTAAAAGACTGCCAGACTGCTTTATATGAAGAATCGTTAACCAATAAGGTAATTAATTGTTTTATTTAATTGGTTAATGTGTAGGTGAGAGATATTGTTGGAGCAATATATTTCTTTAAGTTTTATTAATAGAAAGCAGATATAACTATTGTCTGTGTACTTAATATAGTTATGACAAGTGGTCTTGGTCGGTTGGCTATCTGTTACATTGAGATGAGCGAAATAAATTAATACCAAACTAAGAAAAAATAAAATAAAAACTATTAGAAAAAGAAAATGAAATCCTAAAAATTATGCTAGTATTTTTAAGCATCATTCGTTGAAGTACCTTTGAAGAGCTAATACTTTATACGGCCGTTTTTGTGTCTACACTTCAAATTTATTTTAATCTTTCATATGCCTATAGACACAAAACAAACTTAAAACATCAAAGTATTGAATCGAACAATACCACAGACACAAAAAAAAGCCTCAAAAACAAAACGTTGTCAAACCAATGACAATAAATTCATCTAGCTGTTGATAAAATACTATAAACACCATAATACGTATAAGAAACATAAGAGTGAGCGAGATAGCCACATAGAGATATATCTGTTCTCTCTTTCTTGTGTTAATCGTGTAACCCATTGAATCGGAGTATAGAGGGAAGTGCCATACTGCTCTTCGCTGTTGTCTCCCATCAAATTTATTTGTTGTTGTAATGGATACAGAAATACATAATCTCTGAAAACTTATACCGTCTAGTTATAAAGCTTCATGAGGACAGGCTAGTGACAGACCGACAGATAGCGCAGCCTTATTAATAACTCTCCGTGTTAAACTTTCGGGTACCCACCTTTGGACACCCTAAAAAAGAATGCTGAAAGAACAATGTATGTCTTGAGGTTAATTATAAAATATACCTACCAAACTCGTTCCTTTAAAACTGATACAAACGTTGATCACCATCTCCAAATAGTAACACAAGCGCGGAATTCCTGCCACTTCCCTCTAAATATATTAGCCACGTTGTCAACACTCCATCAAAACTCTTGGCGCCAAGCTAATTGCGATCAATCTGCACATTACCGACTCATAAAAGTAAGCGAGACGGCGCTACACACATACATACATCTATCCCTTTCTATATAAAACGATGATATACTAACACTCAGTTGACGAGTTTTGGCGCCATACTAATTGCGACCAATCTACACACCATAGACCAATAGAGATCGTAGATAGCAATAACGATTTCGATGGCAATTATTATTTATTGCTATTCCTATTTGTGTTATTTGTTGTGGTTCAAAGAACTGTGGACTTTCTTCCGGTTAAAAACGCAGGGCATCAATACTGTCGTGTTATTGTAAAGTGAAGCGTGCTTGAACTGATTGGATTTATTTTAATTGGATATTTTGTAATTCAATTGATTTTGGTACTTAGAAATGGGTATATGTTATTTAAGTATGCGTAGTAGCTGTTAATTATATAATTAGATTTCTAATGATTCCTCGATATTATTCACTTGGTAATCCACTACTTATTAAACAATTTCACGTGGAAATTTAAAGGAACAACCCTGGAAAATAAATTTGTTACGTTAGCAGCTCTGGTATTCTTTTTTTCATTTAATTTGATGCGGCCAATGAAATACATCTTCTGCTTGAATTTCAACCGTCTGGCTATCACAGTTCAGACAGCGGTACAGAATCCTTAAAAAATCGTGATCGCTAAATGATTGTTTTTGGACAAGTGATTTCAATGTTTTTGAAACTCATCGCATTACAAATACCTACATTATTGTCATGTGCATCGTCTTTTAATATCATGCTGTTAAACTGAAAAACAGCACACACAACCACCCTTACCAAAAATCGATATCATATTACGGCATAAGCGGAGCCAACTTTACATAACATTACCTTGGCATGATGGGGATATTACCATAAAATATTAAAGCGAAAACACTAAAACATCAGATAATCCTCAAATAAATAATGGCTTGAACGATGCGCTATGTGACCTAAATTATCAGTGGGCCATATTCTCCTCGGCGGGAGGCAAAGAGTATGCCTCACAGAGGCGACGCTTCACATAACTGCTAATAGGTACTCACATCAGTCCGCTGGGCGGTTCATGCCGTTGCAGCCGGATTATCCGAAAAGGTTACTGTGGCAACGGTACACGAAGGGCAAAGAAAGGAACATGGGTGCGCCTTAGTCAGTAGAAGTCTGGCACTCCCTTCCTATCAGCTCAAAGCGGAAAGGATCATTTATGACTTCTCGTTTGCAGGGATTTTTGTTACCCTTGCACGCAAAAAATACTAAACGATTTTGGACTAACTTTGATACATAGAATATTTATACCATTTCATTGGCAAATACATTTAGTTTCAGTTGCCGTTAGACGATTGACATTTTTATCATATTTTTTTATATTGAGTAAGTAGGCTTTTAATTACGCAGTTATTTGAATCTCTACCTCTGTACATTTTTTAATCTTTGCCGTAGTTTTTAGAGCGTTTAAATGGATGTAACGGGGCGTATATTAAGACCTGTTTTATGTTATGATGAGATGAAATTCGTATTCTGCAGACAGGAGAGAATAATATTTGAGTGTTATTGTCTGAAAGCCTGTGGAGATCTTATTGGCAGAGCGAAGGCTCGTTATTAAAAGGAGAAAATGTTTCAGATGGGGATAATGAATTTTGGTCGTTTATTGTTAGATTTCTTATCGCAACGTATGTTGTAAAGAAATTCTTTTTTTAATATATTAGGTGCTAGTTGCAATTGTGTTTTAGAAAAGTGAGTTACAAAAATAAACAAATTTTAACTCATTTAAATAGAGATGATCTTATCAAAGTCTTTTTACAAAGTTGGGTACTTATTTATAATGTAGTGTTAAATGTTTAATTCGCCATCTAAATTCCTTACAAAAAGGATATTAAATTAGGCCGCTATAAATATAGGGCAACACATAAAACTTATTGCGGAGTAATCTAACATTTTAGGAGCCAAGCGAAAATAGGCCTTAAGGGTACTAAATTGCGTAAAAAAAAAATCTCTTTACTCTTAAAGTAAGGTTTTATCGTCCCCATGAGCCTGAAGAGTGTCGTAAATAACCCAAACCACTCATTATTTAAAGAAAATATTTAGTTAAATGTTCTGTCGGTATATCAGAATTAATTTTATGGCGTTTTGGGAATTCACCATTGAGTTGAGATGTGGTTTATGGTAAAAGTTTGTCTGAATGTTTGTTTGTTTAAGTTCTGTCACTGTTTTTGACGTGTGTAGTGGATACTGATAAACATGTTTTTGGAGAATAGTTGGGAAGGTCACGAAATCCTGTAACGTGAGTGTGATTTTTAGGATTGAGCGTGAAAAATGAAATCTCACTCCTGCTTACATCAAATTGTTTTTTATAAAACGATTACCACACTGAGATATTTAAACTTTATGTCATAGGCGTTTCACAATCATTCAAATAACAAGCACAAAGACACCCAGACTCAGAACAAGCATTTTGTAGATTACACAAATGCTTGTTCTACGCGGGAATCGATATTTATCTTGGTGAAATCAACCACTCGGCTATCCGTGCAATGAAAGTTTTAGCCTAGGCAAAACTAGTTTTTCCTGAGATGAGGTTTGGCTGTTAACGTTGATAAGATACAAGCATTCCCCAAAATAAACAATAACAGTTAAATATGAAGTAAGCCCGGTTACAAAACACAGTTAAATCTAATTACAGCGTGGTTATAACAACTCGGATTACGACGGCTCCCAGTTACGTTTTGACGTGATACGGTTAACTTTCGGTGTAAAGGTTAAATTTTAACTGTCGGCTGTCGGTTTAACTTTGTATCCGTTAATACGGTTTGCTGTGAGAGTATGTATAAATCCTATTAGTTTTTACCCGAGGGCGCCAAAAGGGGATTATGTAAATTTATAGTAATACTTGTTAGATAAATTGACATAGATCTTAGTTTAGTACCAAAAGGTTGAAATGGAACCCTATTACACAGCTTCCGCTATCTTTCCGTCTGTCATCAGGCTATATCTCATGAACCGATTCAGCTAGACAGCTGAAATTTCCATTAATTAATTTTTAATGGTGCCGCTATTGCTTCAAATTCATTAAAGCAGCGATCAGCGAATCAGTTATAAATTGAATGGGTGACCAAAGTTTTGCAAATTTGTTTTATTTCATTTGTACGGAACCCTAAACGTCACGAGCCTAAAGCGCTTTTTTCGGGTAAATTTGCTCGTTTGTTTTATGTTGATAAACATGTTGAACTCCCCAAAAAGGCTCAATTTTACGGATAGGACAATTACTGAAAGATGGCTAAGTATAAAGATGCCATAGTTTTGGCTACTTTAATAGTACACTTGGACAAAAACAATAAGTAGATAACACATTAGAAGAAAAACTCTGTATGTTTCACTCTCAACCATCAAAATTTTAATATTAATATCTTAACTGGAGCGCAAACTTCCCAGCAACATTCTGCTAATCAGCAACCACAGAATACCTAACAACCTACCATTAAGCCGGATTCCTACCAAATCTCGCGTAATTTCTACCAAAACCTACCATATCTCCAAACGACGTTCGTAACATAGTCGTATTATTTGCATATAGTCATCTTCAAACTGTCATTAAGAAATCCTGGCGAAGTTGGCCGTTTTAATGAAAATTTCACCAAATTCCCTTAAATTCCTTTAAATTCCTCCCCTTTCCTAAACGGCTTTTAATATATTATTAGGATTGTTTACTGACTTCTCGAAATGAGGTCCCTAATACGTTCATGCGTAGACTTGGTAACCAGCGAGTGAAGTTAGAGAATGATTATTGAAGAGGAAAATGGAAATTATTTGAACGGCTTGTGACAAAAGTTTGGACAAATTCTACGGCTTCTGGCATTAAGTTGTGTGTGTTGTGTGTTTTTAAACATAATTAGAACTTGGTTGAGTATTAAAAAAAAACCCCGACGTTAAAACCTTTCACCACGAACATAATTAAATTGAAACCGCTCAATCCCTTCGGGAGATAATTATGATGAAACAGACAAGCAGACATGCCAAGCATGACTGTAATCCACGGATGCTTGTCTCAGAACAAACATTCTTTGATCTGGGTATCGCTGTACATATGACTTGAATATTTTTGAAACCCCTTGCGATACAAAGACTATATACTTTAGTAGGGGGCCAATCAGGAATATCATGTGTCAGTCAAAAACGTTGACTGCCACACAACAAAGTAAGTAGTTTTTGTGGAATACCGGAGACTCACCTTGGCTTCCAGAAAAAAATAACTTAGTCACGCCCTTAATATACTTCCTTCTATACTAATATATAAAGCTGAAGAGTTTGTTTGTTGGTTTGTTTGAACGCGCTAATCTCAGGAACTACTGGTTCAAATTGAAAAAATCTTTTTGTGTTCAATAGACCATTCATCGAGGAAGGTTATAGGCTATATAACATCACGCTGCAACTAATAGGAGCGAAGATACAATAGAAAATGTGGCAAAAAAGGGGAAAAATATTAATCTTCGAGCTTCGGCTTTCGTTCAAAAATTCCCAACTTATATCTTCTAACCAAGGACGAAGTCGCGGGCAACAGCTAGTATGATATATACTTGTTTCGAATCCGGAAGAAGATTCCTACTAAATTATTTTTCCCTTGTCAGAACTCCATATGTAGGAAAAATCGTAATAGCTATAGGTTCACTTCCTTCCCCCACTTACAATCATATGTGACGCTTACTGGAGTAATTTAATAAAGATTCAATGAAATTTGGGACGGCTAACGAGGAAACTCATATGGGTTAAGTTAGCAGACGTAGCGGGAATAAACGATTGTATAAAGTATACAAACCCAAGGTAACACTGAAAATATCCTACCTTAAAGCGAAAGTTTGTATGTATGGATGTTTGTTCCTATTTCATGCAAAAACTACTGAACGGATTTAGACGAAACTTGGTACACAGATAGTTTAAAACACGGATTAACAAATAGAATAGTTCTTATCCCGATTTTATTTTGCCGTGAGATCAATTCCGATTAGTAACGGGCGGCAGATATTACTCAACATATAATATCTCTTTATTTTGCCCTATTTCCACAACAGTAGTTTTCTAACAACTAGTTTTACTATCGATTACTCTCTTTTCTCTCCTGCTGTAGCTTTTGTGAGGATGATTCATGGTTAAATTATGCAACGGTTTTCTCACGCGTGTTTATCAGTATAACCCGACTAGTTTCAGATCCAATCAGAGTCCTTCACCAGGAGCAGTCGATCAGTCTTACTCGCGACCAGTGTTAATACAACCTTCTTACAGAATAAATAATTTCATTTCATTTACGATTCTATAGCTGAATATACATTTAACAAAATTAATGATATTTCTTTCTACACATCAATATCTTGTTACCTTGGACCACACGTGGTGTCCCGTTGATTCGATTTACCCCGACCTTAAGGAGTTGGGTTCGTACCCCCTATGAATATTTTTCTTACCCCAGCCATTTAACCATTGTAGGGTTAAATCTTATCCGGTAATATCCTTTAATATTTGATGTTCCTTTTGTACGGACTGATGGATTTACTTTTGTAAATTTGAGTTGTTTATGGTTTGATTGGATTCAATATTATTTTAAGGATGATCTTTTTAAGCCGCTCCAAAGATAATACTTACTTAGCTTCTAAAAACCGCCAAATAAAGCAGTCTTTAGGTCAAACTCACTGTACACGAAGTGTAAAAGTTCAATCCCAGCGTAGGACAAGCCTTTGTATAATCTCCACGAATGCTTGTTCTGAGTCTGAGTGTCTTTGTGCATTTGACTTGGATGTTTATGAAACCCCACGACAAGCATTAAATTCTTCACTGCGGGAGTCGTATAAAAATAAGATAAAAGGAAAGTGAGATTTCTATTATCTATTTCTCTGACACATATTCTGACAAGTATATCTTACATTAAAGGTGGTCTTGACCTTCGCTTGCCGACAATACACGTTACCGAAAAGGGTGGTCCTGTCAAACTTGGTAATTTTGTAAGTTTCATTGATAGATTACATGCGATAAATTAAGTTTGTTCATGATTATACTTTCATGTAAAATTTTATTTGGTATATTTTGACGGGAATATGTCTTTAAGACTTAACAAAATCGGGGGTTACAATTTGATGCTGCAGATTCATATCTATCATCTATATCCTAAACTAGCTGTTGCCCTCAACTTCGTCCGCGTGGTTAGAAGATATAAGTTATTATTTGTACCTGCCCTATTTCCATTGTATCTTCGCTCCTATTAGTCGCAGCGTGATGATATATAGCCTATAACCTTCCTCGATGAATGGTCTACTCAACACAAAAATAATTTTTCGATTTGGACCAGTAGTTCCTGAGATTAGCGCGTTCAAACAAACAATCTCTTCAGCTTTATATATTAGTATAGATTTAATTACTCCACTGAATAGCTAAAGAATTAAAGAATGTTTTTGTTTTATGTAGAAAACATTACTTGTTTCGTAAAAACGTAATCACGTACAACAAACGGCTGTGTCCACGACACAGCCAGACCCCATTTGGTGGTGAAATTTATAGATATCAAAAAAAGAAAAAGTTTGAGAGAGTGCGTTTTACACAACTCAATCTACGTAGGCTTTCCCAAGTTATGTTGGTTTTATGGTAGTCGGAACGGTATTTATCAGGGTTCCGCATCCAAAGGATAAATAAAGAACTCCATTCCTAGGGCTTCGTTATCTGTCCATCTGTCACCGGAGTGTATTTTAACCACGACAGCTAGACAGCTAAAATTTGTTTTTCTGCTGCCTCTTTACGAATAATTAAAATAAATATCCAGGTTAAGCGTTACCATGGTAACCATTTGTTACAAAAATCGTTCTCAAAATTACATTTGTTGCTATTAACTGTAGGTACATCTATCTTTCACATAATCCTATTAATTGATTCCTATAATAGAATGCTGTCAAATCCAAATCACGTCTTATATTACATTTAGCATTAATTACAATTCAATACGATCTCAAATTAATTAGTACGCATTCTAGTTATTACATAATTAACGTCAAGTCAGGAATTATGACAATTGATATTTTCTCAAGGGACCTGTCACGTTCCAGACGTTTCGGTGTGACAATGCTTATTAAATAATTTGTGTATTCATGCCGTTTGAAGGATTGCAACGCATTGCCACACACCGACACAAAAACGCGGATGACGTAACACGGCGGTTCAGGTTAAGTCAGTAAAAGTCTGACACTACCCATTTCCTCCCCCGAGAGTGTCCATGGAGATTCCCCCGCGCTACAAAGAAAAAAATCATGTATGTTGTATAGAAGTATTCTAAACCGTCTTCAATAAAAAAATACCTTTGCATTGAGATTTTTACTATTATTAGTTTTGTGAATATAGAAAAGAAAACAATATAATAGACTATAAACTTAAATATCTTTCAAAAGATTCATTCATAAACAATTCCGAAAAACAGCTGACGAAAATAAAATCGTTTAATTTAAATCACGCACGAAAAAACAACTGTGAAATAACGACGCACCAACATTCTTGTTCTAAATTTAACTTAATAAACCCATTTTATATCTAAGACGCCATCAAGATATATTTCCAACAAATTCCAGAAAAAAATAAACAATAACAAATGCGCGGGATCACACAAAACGTCTTTGACGGGCGGCCATGTTTTTGTTTATTTTTTTATCTACCGACAGGCGTCAATGGCACCTCATTATTATGCCAGAAAATAATCGAATAAAGGATCGATTTTACGTAACCGATTATCTAAGTTTCAAGGAACGATTGGTAGATTATACGAGAAATGAACGGGTTCTTTGTTGAACGGAATCTGGACTAGAGATTGGGAACACCTGGCGTGAGTCGTTTGGAGTTGTTAGCGATGGGATTTGTCGATTCAATTTTATCGATATACTTAATGAGTTTGTTATCGATTACTTACATTGAAATACCTATAGGTGTTCAAGAGAATCTTTTGTTTTTTTTTTGTAACAGAGTTGAATTGGCTTGATACCATTTTTATAAGACTAAGGTTTGAAAATTTGTAGGTATACTAGTGTTTCATCGATAATCAAGTATTGAAATTTAAATTATTTTAAGAACTACAATTAATAACAAAGTAAAGTTATGGTGATCAAAAACAAATATTTAAATCTTTTTTAAAAATAGAAATCCCTTTAATGTCTAGACGTAAATAAACGTTATTTGAATTCAAAATGCTATCAATAAACTTTGACCTGAGCGGTGGACGCTACGATTCAAAGTAATATTATTATTTGTGGAAAAGAGATGCACAGTGTTCGATTCCCATCCAGGACAAATGTTTGTATGATGAGCACGATCGTTTGTTCTGTGTCTGGGTGTAATATGTATGTATTTAGAAATATAATAATTATTTTTATTTTACGCAAACTATTGAAATTATGAATGCACTTATCTTTCGTGTTGGAATTCCCTCTGAAGAATTTTAAATGTTAACACAATTATCCGAGATCGAGTTACCAAAAATTAAAAGACAAATTTTTTTTCACACAATTTTCGTACTGTTATCGACTTACAAAATTCGATAACTCTTACGATACAAAAAATCTTAAAATACACAAACGGCAATTATTTATCGATACTCCCAACCCAATTTCCCCTCACTATAAATAGAACGTAAGATCATAAAACTACTACAAAAGCATTCCTGCCACGTCGCTTAATTGTGAATAGGCGCATATGCACAAAATATCGTTGGGGAACACAGATTTAGAATGAATGGAAGGGCCATAAAAAACTGTCTTGTTCCATACAAAACAATACATTTGATGTATGTCACGTGCTTACCCCGGAAGGTAGCTTACCCCCTATAAGGGGAAATTGAGGTCATAGACATGAGGCTCTATTGTCTATCTAGAAGACAAATTTGGTAGGGGGTCATGGTGTTGGTAAGCTGAATTAAACGTTATGCTTGTGGAGCAGAGTGCATTTTTGATTGGCAAATTGTTTTCGAATGTATGTATGTGGTTAGTCTTGATCTGTTTTTGATTTGTTTACAATTAATTTGATTACGAAATGAATTGGAATTAATTGAATAAACTATTTGTTAGAGTACTTTATTCTGTTGTAAAATAATTGCAACATATAAAGATGCTTTTTAGGATTCCCTTAAGACCAAAACGGAATCCTATTAATGAGCTGTCCATTCGCCGGTCTTTTAATCCGTCACTGGGCTGTATCTTATGAACAGATATAGTACCTACCGTTGACAGCTGAAATTTTTACATGTATTTCTTCCTCTATAACAACAAATATTGTAAAAAATAAAGATCAATTTTAAGAGAAATATTTTTTTAGGATTAAACTCCAGTTTAAATTGCTGTTAAAGCATCACTTTAATATCATTCTCTTTCCTGTTAAAATAAGACATTTCAATAGTAAACAAATGTCAAAATTACATGCCTTTTTAAACATTAAAGCAATGTTTATCTATTCAATTTAGTAATTGGGATTGCTATGACCCTACAGGCTTGTTTTCTCAAATAATAGTGTCGGACAACAAAGGGGCTTACAATAACACTACCTGCTATGGACGCTTAATATGTTGTAACTAAATGTAGGCAAACAGTTTCCAGTTTGATTTGCCGCCATTGAAAACAAGATGGCGGATCGGTGGTATCAATATTATTTGTGTCAAATGAGACGACAAACAGATTTGAAATGAAGTGCTGCGTGCTGGTTTTGTGAATTTAATTTGTGAAAAGAATTAAGGTGTTTTATGTTTTTTATTTAGTAAATTTTATTAAGAGAAATTTAGTTGTATAAAATACGAAGGCGTTTTTTCGTAGTGCAGTCAGATTTAAAAAGTATGATTAACTTTCAAATCGTAAGTATTTCGTATGATCGTCGGTCGGTATAATCGTTACTTCAATTCTTTTTGTATTATTTATGAAGGTGCATCTTTAATCGTTTTATTATAAATTATATTTGGCATTTTATCATCAAAGTTTAAATACTTCATAAGTTATTACAACAATCTGCGCTCCAACAACACTCAAAACCGCGCTCTGACACTTCCATTCATAACACATCTGTACAAAAACATCAACCAACGTGGGTGTTTCGAAAAAAGTCAGTTAAAATAAGTTTTTGGCTCAAGCTATTTGTAAGACCGTGAAAAATCACGTTCTTGTTTACCCCTCTTTGTGGGTAGCGTGAACCGATTCCTGTTAATCCTTTGCATATTTTTAAGTCTCGGTTGTGTCGCAGATTTTTTATTTTTTCTTTAGGTTTAGGGTTCCGTTCCGAAATGGTGAAAACGAAGACCTATAATTGTTACGCTGTCTGTCCTTCTGTATCCTGTATTTTTGAATATTGATTACTAGATAGTTGAAGTTTTAACAGATAATGTATTGCTTTCATTATTTTTAGAATAGGAGCAATCCTTTCCAAAAACATATAAATATACATAGGCGTCTCCATGAATTAAGGTCGATTTTTTAATTCATATTTGTAAAGAATATGATACACAGACATATTTTCATATGTAATTGTTTATAATTTGTTAGGAAAATTCTTTAATTTAATTTTAACGTCATTTTGACAATGTTTTCTTTGCAGTTGGTGTTAATAATACAAGTATGATGTATAGTTTTATTAAAGCAATTTGACACGTATATCTACATTGTTAAAAATGTCATTGAAATTGTTTCTTTTTCTTTTTCATCTTAAAATGGCGTCTCCGTCCAAAGCTAGGCAATCATTAGGGCTTATTGTTTGCAACTTGTCACCGCCGCACTGAAGAAAAATCTAGTACTTTTGTCGTACCAATCACGTAGATATCGCTACCAAGATTGTTCTTCCTTTTAATTTAATTAATAATTTAATTCAAACGCAACATCTGACCACGGGAAGTAATAAATAAGGACGAGTAACGAGCAACCCCAGGGGTTTAATATATGTATAAAAATAAGATCTTGTTGTTATCATAAAGTTGAATCGAATACATCACTGCTATCGAGATTAACATACTGAGGTTGCGTTATGTAAAAAAGAAACAAAAGAAAATTAAATTGTCTAAGTTGGTACTTTAATTGACCCGCATATTATTATCTCCTCAATAGCAGGATTAAGAAGACAGGTGTCAAAGAACTTATAATGAGTTTGTTTGAAACCTATGTGGGATAAGCATTTGTGTGTGCTGAATATTCCTCGCAACTTTTGCTTTTTATTGATTCGAATGTTATGAAACTTTGTACGTAAAGGTTTAATTCATTACCGTGGGAGTTGCTGAGATATGTTTACGTTGTAAAAATACGAATATTTTTCTTTATATCGTATCGTATACGACCGTTACTACGCCAAACCTAAGTTCAAAATTCCATTCCTTAGCAGCAGGCCTAGTTCTTTTCAATCAGGTACATAATATGAGACAGAAATAAACATGACAGATCAACAATAAAATAACCTCAAACAGTAACGTTAACAATCATAAATATAGAGACCAGGTAAACGCTCAGAAAAAGCAAAAAGGGAAGTTATTAATTACAATCTCTTTTTAAGTACCCAACGTGACCCAAATATAGCCCCAAAACGAATGTTTGCATACAAAAATAAAACAAAAATCCTGTTTTTTTTTTGAAATCACGCGAACGGAATATGTAGCAATTAAGTTCTGGCGCCGCGTAACCTCAATATGTTTCCTTTATTGATATTCAATCTATTCGAGGGTAGGTAGCAATTATTTTTTTGTTTCATTTTGACCGTTGGACAAGCAAATTGGTTTGCGTGGTAGGCATCCGTAATTGTTCACACATTATTCTATTTTAGTGATAAGATTTTTGAGATGAATGCCTTGAAGGAGTTCTACTGGACTGTTATACTAATTCACAATCACCTATAAATAGAATCGTCCTTAAGCATCATAGTGTCTCTGTCACTGTAAGACAGAAAGTAGAGACAAAAAAAAATAAGATCAACACTAAAAGTGTCGTATGTTACCATAGGGATGAGGACAAATTTTTTTTGCAGTGTCCGTCTTGTAGATTTTTGGATAATAATGGAACTTATTTTTTAATTTGTCTCGCAAACATAAATTGACCAAATTACAGTGAATGAAACTTACGCGTGACGTCACGATTGAGTATAAATTTTACTCTATCGTTACGTCACAAGCCCCCTCTCCTAAACTTTAAAGCAGTTAATCTTTGTCAATTCTAGTTTTTCTGAAAAAGGAAAAAATTGTGTCTCATACTTTTCAATTATCTAACTGAGGGACTAATGAGATTTTTTCTTTTTATACCCTGTTATCATCCCTATTAGTAGTCGTTGCTAGTTATATATACATTGATTCGAATAGTTTTGAGCAAGTTCTGACGAATTGTTACTAAGGTACCCAAAGCGTAAAACAGAACTTTATGACTACGGTGACTGTCTGTTAGTCTAGCTACTAAAACGTGTCGCTGTATCTCAGAAAGCGTGATAGCAAGGCACTTAAAATTCCGACAGATGCTACTGAAATAATGTCGATGATCGATATCGAAGTCAGGCAATGGCTTTTACAGATGTGAATTAGATGGATGACCATATTTTGAGCATTTTCATTTCGTTAGCTAATTTGTACGAAACCGTCAGTCCGATTTCCAAGTTTTCTTGAGTGATAAGCGTAAATAATTGTCTACGAGAACTAACATATTCTCGAAATCTATTATAATTAATAATTTATAGTGTTATTATCCTCTTTTCCTTCTGAAACAATTGAAATCAAAATCACCACCTTTACTTTCGCACTTCAAATAGCGAAAAAAAACAACCCTTGTTACAGTAAACAATACCTACCTCAAACCATCAAATTGTGAGGTTTTCTCTGAACATTGAAAGGGTATGATTACGTTAGTTACCGTTGCCATGGCAACCCGGTAACTTCCTGTGCTACCTCGAGTTAGCAATTTGATTGAGGTTGATTGAACCATTATTATACAAATTGAGTCGCTGCTTGGCCCACAAAACTGGCTTTGAAATTCTGTGGATGTGATTTTAAGAAGTAATAATGTTAGAATTCAATGTTATCAGGGACTTTGACTATTTGTAAATCATTTGAAAGTAAAAATACACGGTACTTAAGAAACATAATATCATTTAATGTGACATAATATATTCCACAACTTTCACACAAATCCGAACAACTCTATCTCAAACTAAGCATAGCTTGTATTATGAGAACTAAACAACTGATAAATATACTTATACACCCTGATTTTTTAGTCTAGACTAGAACACGTTTATGATAAAAAAATAAGGTATTTATGAGATTTGAATAGGCGTTTTTATCATTTTTAACAAGATATTTCAGATTTCTCAAATTTCATTTCTTTCGTACCTATTAAATGTTAGTTGAAGGTAAAAAAAATATAATCGCGCCTAAGGGTATTTTATGTCGGATACGTGAACTGGGCTACTTATGACGACTTAAAAATCAACGTGTATAATACTAAATACATGCATAATATAGACAAACTACATGTAGACAGAACAAATGATCGTGATCGTATGGTTGGTCCGAGAATGGGTAATTTGAGAATTTACCAAGAAACCTTCTTGCCTCTAAAAACACGTGTAACAGTTGTTTGACCTTGACTGTTACACGTAAAGGACTTTTGTTAAGTCGTTAATTATCCTGAAAAATGTATTATGGGGTCAGATAGGCAGTCTTTTTGCAAAAAGCAGTAGAAAACTGTTATAAGTCAATCTCAACTCGTTTTCTTCCTCCCTGCGAAAAGTCCTTGTGTCTAGAAATATTATGATCCAGGCTTAAAAAATAAATAACCGTAAAAAACCATCTATCGGGCATTTATATGTATGTTTGTATACTTGTGACACAGAAACCAATTAGAAATTTCTATCGCCAAAATAATTGTGCGTAAAACCTTAACATATGCGATCCGCGATCGGATTTTACGATTATGACGGGATCGTGAGCAATCGATTTCTCGTCGCTTTTACATCATAACTCGATACGAGGCGCTCATATTAATCGAGAGATTTCATCGATTTCGTATCGATACTAAATGTTTAACGTGATTGTGTTTTGAATTCTATGGTGGTTTGAAATAGGATTGATTTGGTAGTTATTTTGTGGATGAAGAGTTAAATTAATACCATGTACATAAAGCTTAAAAGCTTATGAAACTGATGTAGTTTTGCATATATTGATTTTATGTAATTTCTGACGGGGCCAGCCAAAGTAACTCAATTTCAAATCGCATCAGAATAGGAATATGATATAAAATATGGTTTTATAAGTCTTTATTTAGTTTTACATGTCCCGCTGTATATCTGTCTGTAATTATATTGCAAGTTGAATTTGATCCACTTCCCGGTTTCCGATTGAGCTAAAATTTTGATAATATATGTATATAGCCTGACAATGCAATATTATGACATGACTTATATTATAGCTGATCTTATGCTGGAGCTGGAAGGTAGCTATCGGAGCTCCGCTAATAACCTCATTGAGCTTATATTCGTTTGATTATTATTCCGATTTGACTTACCTTGGCATTTGGAGGAAATGTTACTTGTCTACGGGCTCTTACCTACTCGTAAAAATAGCCTTCCTTTACCCAAAATTGTTTTAAAAATAGTTTTAGTCGATTCAGAGAAATTCTGTAACGTGCTTCCTCACTTGAGGGCTGGTGACTTGAACGATGTCATAAGCACCTTACAAAAATAATAAAAATAAATACCAAAAATAATGAAATCCCGATGCCATCGTAAAAGTAATTTGGTATCAATTTCAAGCCTTTAAAAATCTCGTTAAAACCAATTTGCTTTAATTTTGTGAGAATAGTTTTACAGGAAACGACGTCAGATGCAATCTGCTACATTGCTATATTTTAAAACCTGGCAACTGGCAATCTGCCAGATTGGGGCTTTAATAAAAGTTGCCATGTACCGTCGGGGGAATAAATATGCCAGATTGTTTTTTTTTCTACATTTTTTTGAGAGGACGTGTCAACTCTTGCTTTTTTCTTGCCAAGTTTCTGGCGGAATGTGGTTCTATTTAAAAGAGATGCATAAATGTTTGTATTTTTTAGGTGAATAAATATCACAGACAATCGCCGTTGTCATAAAAAAGTAATATCAATAACTGTATACTATCATTAACATTAACTAAATGAATAAACATTAGACTTTATGTATACCTACTGAAAATGAAGCTTCTTAGAATGTATCATAAACCTGTCTGGTTAGCCCAACTATATCTAATTTAGTCCACAGTCGGGCAACAAGGTCTCATACCACAAAACCCATAAAGTTAAACAGTTAAAAATTATATTCCGCTGGTTTTGTGTGAAAGTGTAACAAACAAACTCACAAACACATTTATTTACATTAGATTAGATATTATAGATTTTTATTGAAACATCACAGGAACAACGGTTCAATTTAATATTTTTTTCAAATTCTTTTTATCAATAAATTCCTTTATTACGTAACTCAATTTTAACCCAATTATGTTTTGAATAAATAATTCGTAACTTTTTTTAAAATTCAGTAAAAATTTTCTCCGTAATTTTTATGAAAATATTTCTTTACTTAATTGAGTTAAAATACCTAAAAGGACATAAAAAAATATTAGGTAAAGAAATTGGTTCTGACGTGAAATTTAGAAAAAAACGTACAATTCTTTTGTCGATATCATTAATGACAGAAAGGAATTAATAAGCTTTAAATAATACTGTAAACAATTCCTTTTTATAATATTCTGAATTATCAACTATCAAAAATTTAACGTACTAGCTGTTGCCCGCGACTCCGTCTGCGTGGACTCAGTTTACAGCGTTCGGTGGTGCCCGTTTCCATGGAAATACATCCCCTTAGGCTTTTTCCATGTCAATGGCTATATGCATGCCAAATTTCAATATCGCAACGAGTCGCGGGTTCGACCCTCAAGTACAAGCATTTGTGTGATCCACAAGCGCTTATTTGCTAGGCTAGCTTTCTTTGCCACAAACATTCAAGTCATCTACTTGAATGTTTGTGGAACCTCAGCAAAAATATTTACTCTCATCATCGGCCTAGCCTTTTCCCAACTGTGTTGGGGTCGGCTTCCCGTCTAACCGGATTTAGCTAAGTACCAATGATTTACAAGGAGCCATGCCTATCTGACCTCCTCAACCCAGTTACCTGGGCAACACAATACCCCTTGGTTAGACTGGTGGTGAGACTTAGCTTCTGACTACCTTTAACGACTGCCAAAAATGTATAAATAACAGCCGGGACCCACAATTCAACGTGCCTTCCGAAACACGGAGGAGCTCGCTATGACAAAGATGGTCACCCATCTGCGGACTAACCACGTAGCTTAACCTGTGATCGATTCACTTACGCAGTTATAGCTTAGCCACGAGCTCCTCTTGAGAAAGATTTCCTCTCTAATTTTCCACATTTTGTCAACAGCCTCGATCGAGTCGCTCCACGCGCCGACAGGGGGCGGTGTGGAGCTACCGTGTGACGTCACACCAGCTCTCCCGGATGACCGCATGGGGCTCGTTATATGGTACAAGCAGGGGCACGAGTCGCCGATATATACGTGAGTATGATTATATTTTATAGTATTAGTTTTTTTTATAATAACTATCGTGAGACTGATTCATTATTAAATGATGTAACGGTTTACTCACGCGTATTTATCGGGGTAGCCCGACTTCGACTTCGAGTTCGACTCGCGATCCCGCCGCGTCTGCTCATGATTAAGGACTCCGGTTGAGTCCGAAACTAGTCGGGCTACCCCGATAAATACGCGTGAGTAAACCGTTACATCATTTAATAGTATTAGTTTTGTTTATTTGTTCTTAATTAAAAGTGTTTGTCTTTGTTTTTAATAAAAAAGTAATGGATTTTTTTGCCGATATCTTTCTATAAAGAATGTCACTATAGGACCGCGTAACTGGAGTCACTGAAAAAGTCCTACTTAATCTTGACGTCATTCGGACCATTCTAACGATCATATAGATGTTTTATCAGATCTTTAAATATCATTTGTTTAGGAATACTAGATCGAGTTAACAAGTTCGCTGCCACCCCCGCACCGGTGCGGGGAGGGGTGTCCATGCGAGAGGCCGACCACGCACCGGTGCGGTCTCGCGCCGTAGTAGATTCATACACTCAGTTTGGCGCCGGCACTGGGCCAAGAACGTTGTGTTTGAAGCGGCACTGCGCTTGAAATTTTAAATTTTCGTAACGTGTTTTTGGTTTTTTCGTATGTTTGACGGTTGAGTGTTTATGCAGAAATAAATATCAAGTAAAATGGATTGCGAAGAAGGCCCTTCTAGGCCTAAAAGGCAGCGAAAACAATTGTTTTCTATTATGCACGACAGTGATATAGAAGAGGTATTGTTTTCTGATAATTCTGAAGACGATTATCAGCCTGGTGACGAGGAGTCAGCATCAGAGAGTGAAGGTGAGGAGCACCCCTTAGATATCGAATTACGCTCTCCAGCACGTCAATTAGTGTCACCTACAGCTCAGGATCAAGACCTGCAGCCAAACTCACCATCTGTATCAGACACTCAAGGTCAAGCCCAGCTGAACCAACCCTCTGCAGTAGGCTCAACCGCTGAATGGACTACAACTGGCGAGATGAGAGAAATTTATTTTACAAAATCAAACGAATTTTATGGTGAAATTGCAGGAGCAAATCCTATTGATTATTTTATTTTTTTTTTTACTGAAGATTTTTTGACGATGATTTGTACTGAGACAAATGCACAGGCACAGAGGTTGATAAGTAGACATAATCAGGAAGTTTCAAGCAGACGAAGTAGAGATTTTGCCAGGATTTCTGGATGGAAACAGGTCACTGTCTGCGAGCTGAAAATTTTCCTTGGTTTGCTGTTCCACATGGGAACTATCCCTCTCAGTCGTTTACAGGATTACTGGAAAAAAGATAGGCTGTTTTCAATTCCAATTTTTGGGAAACAAATGAGCAGAAACAGATTTCTCCTCATACTGAGATGTTTGCATTTTACCTCAGAGGAAGAAAGTGAGGATCCAATGTTCAAGGTTAGAAGTGTCATTGATTACTTCAACAACAAAATGACTGAATGTTATTATCCTGCAGCACAATTATCTCTGGATGAAAGTATGGTGCTATGGAGAGGGCGACTGAGTTTTCGGCAGTTCATCAAAAATAAACGCCACAAATACGGCATAAAGTTATATATGCTAACTGAACCAGATGGATTGGTATTGAAGTTCCGTGTTTATGCAGGTGGAAAAGATACAGACGTATCTGGGAAGGGTCACGCTGAGAAAGTTGTCATGGAGCTGCTTCAGGGAAAACTAAATAATGGCCACGAATTGTACATGGACAACTTTTATAATAGTTTTGGTTTGGCGAAGAAGCTGCTTGATCACAACACCTATTGTACGGGCACTCTACGTAAAGACTTGAAAGAAAATCCTCAGGAAATCAGGAAAAAAAATATTAAGAAAGGAGAAAATATCTCAATGTTTCGTGAAGGAGTGCATGTTGGCGTGTGGAAAGATAAACGCGTTGTGACGTATATTACTACCCAGTATAAAGACAGAATGGTTCCAGTCCAAAATAAACGTGGCCAAGTTACTCAAAAGCCAGAAGCTATCTCGAAATATAACGATTACATGTCAGGAGTAGACATGCAAGATCAGCTTCTAGCGTACTATCCTTGCGAAAGAAAAACTTTACGCTGGTATCTAAAATTAGCCATCCACACATTCCAATTACTTTTCTTGAATTCAATGAAGATGTACAATAAATATTCAGGGCAACGTAAAATGTCTCTCTATGATTATCGCATGAATGTCATAAATGCTCTGCTGCCCGAAAATGTACCAGGAAATAGACCTTCAAATACCCAAACTCATAAAATAAAGAAAGCCACTGAAACTACTTCAAATGGGCGTCTCAAACGAAAGACATGCCGTCAGTGCACCAAGAATAAAAAGCGTACTGACTCTCCTTGGTATTGTGACACCTGTCCTGACAAACCTGGACTTTGTGTGGAATGTTTTGAAAATTACCACTCAGAACTTCCTCTGTAAATGTGATAATTCATGGTTTTATAACTTTTTTAAATATGACATTGTTGATTGATAATTTCTGCGTTTTTCTCTGATTGTTTTTGTTTTATAAGATATTTTATTCACATTGATGCCAAAGTGTAATGCCATTTCTAAGTAAAGTTCAATTAGAAAATATTTATTTGTTTTACTTTTCTCTAAATTAATGTTGATTTTGCAGTTTATTTCATTACAAAAATGCAAGAAGTATCTAATATAAACCACATTTAAATAAATAAAAGCGTATTATTCCTAATTAACCATAAAAACGTAATAAATTCATAACCCGCACCCGTGCGTTCTTTGGCACTGAGAATGAAAATTTCATTCCCAGTGCCTAGCACGCACCGGTGCGGTGTAGTTGCCCTCCTCATTTAAAATACTGTAAAATATCATAATATAGATAATTAAGTATAATTACAATCTTATATAATCACTTTTAAAGTCGATCAAACAAAAAATATATTTGGCCTCCCGGTGACCTTCAATTTTTGCAAGTGGCAGTCAACCTGTTAACCCTTAGTTCTATATCCAGCCGTACATTATCAAATTTTATCCTTCATTTACATATTAACAATCTAATACACAGCTCAAAATAAAAAGTAAATAATTCACGTGCTTTTGAAGATATCCCCAAATACACCAACTGTTTTTAATTTTTGTTTGGGAAAATAATATGATGAGTATGTACCTACTTTATGAAACAATCATATTATAAATTAAACTTTACAAACTGAATCAATCTATTTTCTTTCAATAGTATCTTAAACCTTTATAAACCAAATATTTATAAACTAAACATCTCAAACAAATTCTCATTAATAATAGCCTCATCATAACCAAAATAATGACTAATCAAAAATTCCGAGACAAGAGCCCTCGACTCAAAGATAACACTCGACTCAATTCAAATCGATCGATTTGAGATCGTATACAATTATACGTTAGATGCGGTCTGATTGAGAGGTCGTGTTACTTGATACCTGCTACCCAGATACCTTAAGTCGATGTATCGTAATCAATCGATTTGGGGAGGATTAGTGTAGAGTTACCGTTTTAAGGAAAATGGGTACTGTTGGATTAGAGCTTTAGTGGTGTTACGGTTGGTACGGTCATAACCTTGATGGGTGATCAAGCTTTGTTTGAAATTCCTATTTTTCAACCACGCCCTGAAACTCTCAGTATCGAAAATTTAACCCGCACTTTACCGCTTTCTATTTTACAGCAAAGATTTTATAAAACTATATAAACAAAGTAAATTTTTTATTTCCGTCTAAGAGCTAGATTTTTTAGAATAATTCTGAAAATAAGTTTAATTACTCAAAGTTACTTACTTTCACATCTACCCGCGATGTTTTCGCAATTTTATAAAATAAACAAAAGATTATTATCATTCAATCATCAAAAGCGAATTCATGTGAATTTTGTAATTTCATTTGAGAAAAAAACTATCTTCAACCACAAAATTCAGAACATTTCTTCTGATCCCTATAAACCCGTTCACTATAGCACTAGGCAAAAACACGAAAAGCAATCCTTTAATTAAAAGCCGTTCTTTACGCATGAAACCTTAAAACTTGACGAACGTAATTAATCCCATGTCTTGTGAACACGAAAATTACATGAGCTTCTATCGTGTAAGGGGATACATAGCAGAAATTGGCAGAAAACTCAGTTTTTATTATCTATACTAATATATAAAGCTGAAGAGTTTGTTTGTTTGTTTGAACACGCTAATCTCAGGAACTACTGGTCCAAATTGAAAAAATCTTTTTGTGTTGAATAGACCATTCATCGAGGAAGGCTTTAGGCTATAAACCATCACGCTGCGACTAATAGGAGCGAAGATAGGTACAATGGAAAATGGGTAAACACAGGGCAGGTATAAATCATAACTTATAACGTCTACCCACGGGAACGAAGTCGCGGGCAACAGCTAGTTTTAGAATAATTTGCTTGTGAAACATCATGAGTACACTGACGATATTTTTTTTATAATTAGAATGTATTCTGAAAAATGTCAATTAGTTATTACAAAAAAAAGTGTTTTTGGTTTATTTTTATATTTTTCTTTATTATTTTTATTCGATAACTGGTTTGTTACACACATGGTTGTCGGTTGTAGCTGCAAAAATATAACCTTCCTTCGCCAAAGATGTAAGCTTATGTGGTTATCCAAAGTATCAGCTACAGACACTTAAAATTTCATAGGAATCCGTTTGGACGTGAAGAGGAAACAAATATTAGCACACACAAACACGATCACGTATTTCTTTCATATTGAAATAGTTGTGTGATAATACCGATTAATCTATGGCGAGTCTAATTCTAGGAGACATAAGACTTTACAAGTCTATTAAAAAAAAACTTCACTATGTTAATTATATTATTTAATCAAACAATTACTGCAATATGTTAAAAAAAATCTAGAAAATATCACTTGACCTTCTTAATATTTTGTATTGGAACCAAGGCTTGTTACTTGACGACAAGATGAATACCAATCACTAGTGACAGGTTGGTACTGATTGGTGCCACGTACAAGGATAGTGACACTTTGATGTATAAGTGCCAAGCGTCTATGTAATACGGAGTGTTCGTGATAATCAATTGATTTAGGTACAGATTAATTGGCATTAACGTTGTACTTGTGTTGAATTAATTATAATAATTGTCGTCTACTTTCTTGTACTATAAAAGATCGCGATTTTCTATCATATCATTGTGAATGGCCAAGTACCCAGAAAATGCTGCCAAAGTCTGGTATAGGTCACCACGCCAAACCCACTGTGCACGACGCGACGTGCCGCTGGTTTGATCCTCGCATAAGTGTGCATTTGTATGTTCCACGAATGCTTGTTCTGGGTCTGGGTGTCTTTGTGAAATTGTCTTGAATGTTTGCAAATCAAAATGTGAATCTTGTGAAAACACGCGATTAAATTCTATATTGCGATAGGAGTGTAAAAAAAAGCATTCTTAACGTAAATAAAGTACAAAAATGAATAACTTTTTTACGAGCTCTACCTTCATCGCAAAAAATCTGTTGTACTGGTTGAGTCATTATCAAATGACTCCTCTTGCTTTGTTAATGAGCGGAAGGGAGTGTCAGACTTTTACCGTCTAAAACTCATCCATGTCCCTTGCTCTATGGGTACCGGGGCAACTCTTTCACATCCGACGGACGTCCTGTATCACAAGCCCAGGAGAAGCTGACTTTATCTTTAGTTAATTTTTTTTTTCCTTTCCTACTTTGTCCAGTGTGTCCCACTGCTGGGCAAAGGCCTCTCCCAAATCCTTCCACGACTCTCTATTCTGGGCCGCATGGAACCAGCCTGGTTGGTAAGCGTTGAGGTCGTCTCGCCACCGCTTCCTAGGTCGCCCATGACGACGCCGTCCATCCGCTGGCTCCCATAGTGTGGTGACTTTGGCCCAATGATAGTTAAAATAGGGTCTAAAATATTTGACTCCTGCCTTAACAATCCTGCCAGTGACCTCTCAAAACAGTAGCGATAATCACTTATTATGTAAAAACGTGGATATTGAATTTCTATAGTAATTCCACTTCGTCGGTCGTTTAATCCGCTCGAGATACGCGTTTTTATCTCCTAATACCCTGTTTAGATCAAATGTGCCGCTATGGTAAGCCAATGTGCGTTTAGACTGATTTGAATTGATCCACTGATGAATTGACACGGTAATGATGACAGCTTTTTTTTCTTTTGTTGTTTGTAGTGTCCAAATGTAGGCAAATTAATATTTTCTTTTTGGATACCATTTTTTTTCGTACATTACATTAAAAATGATTAAAAATTTTCATATTCATCTATTTAATCAAATTGGAAGCTGTGATTCGTTTGGTGTATAAAAATCTGTTCTATGTTTAAACCACATTTTTTTGATACGACTTTGTTCTAAAGAATTAAATCCTTTTACCGTCGGGCTTTTACAAATATACAAATCACAAGCACAAGACACCCAGACTCAGGACAAGCATTTATGGATCATTAAAATGCTTGCCCTACGCGGGGTTCGAACCCGCGACACGTCGCGCACAGTGGGCTTGGCGTGGTGACCTCATCCACTCCGCTATCCGTGCGCTCGTTATTTATTTAATAACAGTAAACTCACACGCATTTATCAGACTATACCAACTAATTTCGGACCCAGCCTTAGTCCTTAATCACGAGCTCACGCTGTCATCTACATAATATCACTTGTCATTTCAGACAACTTCAGACCCATCTAATACCTGAAGAGATTCCAGGCACAATTCCCACTACGATAATATTATCGAAGCGTACTATTGATTTGGGATTAGCGAGACTTGTCCTACCTCGATTAGATTGGGGATTAATTGGACATCTACTGAAATAGTCTTAGATGTAGATGGAACATCAATATAGGCTGTAGGAGAAACAATTGTCTGATTATAAGTGACTAGCTTTGCGCCTGCGGCTTCGCCCGCGTCGAGGTCGGTTATATCGCGTTTCCAAGAGAACTCTTCGAAAGTCCGGGATAAAAACTATCCTTTGTTCTTTCTCAAGGTCAACTCTATCTCTATACCAAATTTCATTAAAATCTGTTCAGTGGTTTAGACGTGAAAGCGTAACAGACAGACAGAATTACTTTCGCATTTATAATATTAGTAAGGATGAATGCAAGAATTTAAGTGGTTTTAACTCCAGTGTAGTACATATTGACGGACATAAATAATACTTTTCTGGAGAACAAAAACAAACAAACGACGGTAAATAAAAACTATCGGTTATTTTTTTCTACGACAACAGCTATTTCACGTTAAATGAAACAAGAATCAACAAAAAAACGGTTCATCCAGTACAATTGTAGGGTAATATAGATAAAAAGAAATAAAGACGATTTTACAACTCCTCCTTTTTGGAGAAAATTGGAAAGTGGCATAAAAATTAAAAAAAAATGACCATACCATTCAAATCCTTATCAGGTACAGGGAAGGTACCCTAAAAGGTATTCTAACGTGGTTACTTCATGTAAAACAGCTAATAATAAGTCTAGAAGCCAAACCTAAGAGAGTAATAAATATAAAAAAGAAACGTAGCTTGCAAACAGACTAGTCAAATAACATACATTTTCCCTTCCCTTATATAAGTTAACAAAACAAAACAGTACCAACTTAGGCCATAAACAGTGACCTATAGTTTCACACACCATGAGAAGTTTATATGTACCATAAACGAAACTTTTGTACCGCATAAAAACGAATTGAAAATTGAGACGATCAAAACTTTGTACATTAAAACAAAGAGCGAAGTTTTTGTTTGTTCCTGTATTGCCAACAGTGTATAGTTGCGGGTGGGGTACTGCGCTAAATCCATTAGTGAATTTGCGAGAATCTTTAGTCTTAGGATGATCATATTATATAAGTTGTTGATGTAAAGAGTGTTTATTATTTTAAAGGGATTTTGCTATTCGGTTTTTAAATGGTTTTGTTTTCGCTAGGTGCAAAAAAAACATGAAGAAGATAATATATTATTAAATGATGCAACGGTTTAGCCATGCGTATATTCGGGATTGCCCGACTAGTTTCGGACCCAACCGGAGTCCTTAATCATGAGCTGACGCGGCGTTTTTAGTTATGGCGTAGATCTTACAAGAATCAATTCAAACTATATTTTACTACCTACCCATCAGACCCCAATTTCATTCCACAACAATATCCCATACTCAAACTAGCTTTACAATAATTAAGAATTTAAATCAGAACAAAACATCCGCTTCCACACTTAACCCCAAACCGCCGGCTGTCCGCCTATCGGACCGAACGTTTTAAATGTACACGTTATTAAAACACCGATAAAGAATTAAGGAGTCCACAATACCAGTATACATTAATCCCTATAATCTGTCAATTTGGATTCCATGTTCGTGATGTCAAACGCTTCCTGCCGCTGTCATAGAGAGATTTTTTTAGGGTTCCGTAAACGTGAATAATGGTACACAATAGGCAACATAGAGAAAATGTGTGTTCAGGTATCAAGTTTCATAGGAGTGAGAGATTAATTTGATGATCCAAAATAAAACGTTTTGTAAGTGTGCTCAAGTAGGTAATACGTGTTTATTAACTCTTAACACTTAAACGGCTAAACTTTTTTGATGAAAATTGGCACAAAGATAGCTGAAATCCTTTTTTCTCGACAATAAAAGAAGCGTAACTAATCATTCAAACATGCATTGCAGCTAAAATCAAAGCCCCCTCGGATGGAGTGGCTGGCAATAGCAATGCATAAGTAAATAAAAGTATTTAAAAAAGGTGTAATAAATCCATTTTTTTTAAATATTTTCGTCAAAACATTATGCACAAACAATAAAAAACTTTCAAGCAATCTTTGTGTAGCTTGTAGTATGATACGGAACCCTTTCAATACAAATCTTGTTAACATTGACCGTTTTTCGAACAAGGCTTAGTCGTGATCAGAGGATTTGGGTTAGATCGACCAACGTGGCTTTTAAGGGTTAACGAACGTATGTAATTGGGTTAAAGTGGATGGCATGTGATTCAAAACGGGTTCGGTTCTGTTTGATGAATGTTTTATGTAATACTTGTGTGTTTATTAGGTTTTTCGTGTTGCTATGTATTGGGTTACAACATTTGCAGTATCTCTACTAATATAAATGTAAATGTAAGTTTGTCTGTTACACTTTCTCGCGAAAAACTTAACTGTAATTCATGAAATTGACACACATTGACTTGGCGGGATTAGAAGGAACTCAGTAACATTAACAACTTAATAAAAAAACGGGATTCTGCTTTACTACGATATTCCACGCGGTCGGAGCCAAAAGGGACCGCAAGTATACATATATTTTAAAATTATTATTATATTCATTTGTGTATTGACAAAGGGAAATGAAATCTCAGTTTAAAATTAATGTTTTTAGTGCAATTTGTTCCAACACTAGCTTGGAATGTTGACGACCCCTGGATAAGCGAGAACTTAAATATATTACATTATAAAGCTCTTAAATCTAAAAGCCAATTTGTTATATTTTCCACTACAGCTAAACTTAATATTAAAGTCTAAAACATACATTTTCTTAAAAAAATCTTACACCAAATTAATTGCGTTACCTTCCAAACAGTGTTGAAACAACTTAGGAAATTCTTGGCGGAAAATACTTGGAAATATTTGAAACTTTTTAGTTGAAGTTGTTACGATACTTGTGCGAAATCATTAGTTATTTTGGACTTTGATCTTGTTTATGTTTATACGTGATCGAGAAAAGGTAGTCAAAAGCTCATGACGGAATAATCCTTCAAATATTTTTAACGCAAACGTATGGATGTTTGTTCCACTTTCACTCCAAAACCACTGAACGGATTTAGACGACACTTGGTACACAGATAGTTTATAACCAGGATTTAATATCTCGAGTTTATCTTTTCTCGATAATTTTCGATTTGAAACGGGCGAGCTAAATAAGCGCACTAATAAACTAAAGAAAAGATGAATTAATTTGCCCATGTGTATTTCCAAATGTAGGTACTAGACTGAAATATAGATGTCCAAAATAAATACGGATATCTTCATTAATAGCCTACACAAAAAACATAACTGATACAGTACGTTCAAATCTCGTCTGACGTCACTTACCAGTACACTTTGCACCGACAAGTGACGTCATTACGTTCCCCACTTCATTACGTTTCACCATTCTTGATGACCTTTGATTTTTCAAAATAAAATGTACGTTATCATAAAAATGTTAAATTTTTTATATAATAAGTTTATTTAATAAGTTATCGACAATTTGACATACAGAAAACGGCGTTGTTAAAGACCAACCCATATAGGAAAAAGACCGAGCATATACCTCATTTTATTAAACAGTGCTAATTCACATTTAAAATATAAATAAACGGCCCAAAATAGTTGTTTATATTCCGCAAACGGTTGAAACATTCTTCATAATTTATTTCACTATTAATTGAATACTTTATGTAGAGTCGTATTCGTTTGACTGTTTAAAACCATGAAATGAAAAACATCTTTAGGCTTCGCTACGTTGGCTATCACATATTTTTTATTAGGTTTATTGCTGTTTAGTTAACCTCATAATGCCTCAAAATAAATCGGTAGTTTAATAAATGCACTTAAATAACCAATCAATTATTACTTTAATTGGACACTCGAGAAGGCGTGACGTCACACTGGGCGGACTCTACCCTGGGAGTGAGGGCCACCTTCAGGAGCGACACCAGACCTGCTGTGCTGGTTCTCACTAAGTTAAGGTAAGGTTATAACTTCCATTATTTAGCAATGAGGTATTTGACTAGCGCCTGTTTCACAATCATTGATAAGCCGCTATCTGGCAGATAAATTGAAGGATTTGACATTGTTTGTATGAAAAATCTGTGAAGTAATTTACCGGGAACTTCTGTGGTTGTGGTAAAACAGGTCCTTGTTTAGTCAGACAGATTTTAAAAAAGTAATGAATATGTATTTTTCATTATACCACAAAATTAAAAAATAACAAAGATGATGAAATGTATAGTAGTTGGGGCTGGTAACATCACCAAATATCATCAAAATCGGTCCAGTTGTTTGGTCGTAATAAGTAAAAAACGTGTCATAAGCCATTGTTTTATTTTAGGCATAGACCAACAGCAAAACTTTAAACATATCTTCAACATTATGACGTATAAAAATAGCGCAATCCAAGTCAAAATCATAACCCTCTTTTTCCTGCCGTAGTCGGGTAAAATATACCTAAACAACGTTATGAGAGGCTCGACAGCCTTCAATATAAGATCAAAGATTATACCCAACATTGTGTAGGTATGTCGGTACAATACGAAACATGGTATTAATTAAAGCGGCAACAGAAGTCCCGCAATATGGCTCCCAAATAATAACAAACGGGTTTAACGTAATTATGCTGACCAGGGGATGTTGGTACAGTGGTTAGATGTGTGGGTTTTGGTGTAGGGGTTATAAGGTTCAGTTATTAATAAGTTTTGTTGGTAATTTTTGTTTTGTCGTCTTTAGAGTAGTGAAATGTTTTAAATATAATTACAAAGCTAATTTTAAGCTAGATTTTTTGAAAGTCGAATATTGCGTCACACGTCTGTATAAAGTATTTTTGATAGTTACATTGTAAATCCTACGCAATATTATATCGACAAGAAATATTTTATTTTGACTACCTATTAGGTAGTATACTTTCTGATCACCAAACATTAACACATAACTGTCAAAAACGTAAATATTCAACCGTAACATTTGATGTAAAGGCAAAGGAAATAAAATTATACATCCACACTATAAAATTTATTTTATCGATACTTCTGCGTATCGATATAAAATCAATAAATAAAACGGATTGCTCTGGTATTCCCCAGATTTTATGTTTCGTTCCCGATACGTTCCGATTAGTAACATCAATTTATTGCTTCAAAATGGTTTAGAGAATTTATGGAATCGATATGTGATATCGAGATATTCGATGACAGCGATTTAATCGATCAATTGAGTTTTTTTTTATGCCTATTCGAGATGCCGGGCGTTACTATTTTTGAAAGAACGCGTGGGAAAGGGTTGAGTGAATGTTTCCGCTCTAATTGTTTTGAGGTATAGGGCTATTCTTGTGACATGTTTTAGGACGGTTGATGTATGTTAACAAAAGTCTTTTTTGGTATTGGCTGGTAAGATAATAATTCCAACTTTAATCTCAACAAATATATAAGTGTGTGTATATCAGTTAATGCCTCCTAAACGGCTGGATCGATTGGCTTTTTTTGTATGCTTTTGGGTAACGCCCTGAATAGTTTAGATTCACAAATCAGCCAATCATTAAGGTATACATTCCACTGCAGGGCACAGGTCTCTTAGCAAATAGAGATGGTAAGATTAGATAGACGTCGATTTTTAGATTCCAGTATTTGGAATCCGGGTTTCCTCAAAATGTGTTACTTACTCTATCAGTAGTTGCGTAGAGTAACTCACATTTATACAAATGCATAGAAAATCATAACTCTGCCTAAGTGCATCACCATCATCATCATCATCATCATAGGCCTACCCGACTCACCAAAGCCATAGAAATCTACCTTCGGCTCTCACCAGTCATCTTGTTTATATTCAAGTGATATTACTAGAGCAGAATATTCTCTTACTCATTATGTATACCCTTGTTACAGACCAGAAGACAGCGGCCAGTACAGATGTCGCGTGGATTTCATCAAGTCACCTACGAAGAACACACGACTCAACCTCACAGTACTGAGTAAGTGCCTCTCTTATTAAACCTTAACAATTGTTTTCTTAGAAGACCAACCTTGGAAGCGTAAAAAGTACTTAACATCACAGTATTGAGTCCTCATCGACCCAGCCTTTTTTCATATTGTGGTTGGCTTCCAGTCTAAGTACCAGTGTTTTACAAGGAGCGACTGCTTATCGGACCTCCTCAACTCTGTTACCTGGGCAACACGATATCTCTTAGTTAGACTGGTGGTCAGACTTTCTATAGTATTGAGTTAGTCTTTCATATTAAAGCTAATGCAGTACTTGTTTTGAAAGAGTAATAAGATTTTGATAAGAAACATCAGGGTGTGGTTTTAGCAAGCTCCTGATAAGTAAAACTACAAGCTGATCGCTAACTTTGAATTGTTGAGAGATAATCACTACGCTCAGTGCTTTTTAACGATTCTAAATTCTTACATTTAGTATCCTAAATAAATATCCTAAATCCTAGTAGTCTCATTTAACTTTCCCTTGTAGGGATCGAATCTTCTCGTCATAAATATTAACTTTGTTTTTTTTCTCAGTACCACCAGAGCGACTGATAATCCTCAACCACGAAGGTAACGAGATTCGAGGAGGCGTCCTAGGACCTTATGATGAAGGGACAGAAGTCAACCTTACTTGTATAGCTGTTGGAGGTAAGGAAACAACTCTGAAGGATATATAATGGGAAACAGAAGTTGGTTAACGCAATTTGATTTTTAAATCCCATCGAATTCAATGATATTTACTGTTGTGCTATCGTTGTCTTCAGAATTTCTGCATGCTAATGAAGAATATCGGCTGTTTGTAATTTAGTTTGGGTTAAACGACTTCTGTTGCTAACTGTATTAGATATTATATTAGGGTTTAAGGTGTGGAAGCGCGATGGTATAAATAATAAAATATATATGTAACAATGATTGAATCAATTTGGTGTCTCGGTCAACAAATTAAGCTTTTTGTTTTGACTTGCAGGTTTCAGTCTAACCCGAGGTATCAAAATTCTCCCACCTGCGCATTTAATTTAAAATAGTCAAAATCTTTAAAATGTGGTTTTAGAAACTTTTTACTCAATTGTTTCCTCCAAAAAGATCCTCTCCAAATTATGGACAAAAAATACCTAATTTTCCATTATTTCAATTTTGCCAATACTAAGTATCCTAGCGTAATATTACATGCTGATTCTAGAAACAGGTGTTTCACATTCCATTATTTCTAAAAACATGTGAACATGCGCTGTGTTTGACATCATATTCGAGTTGTGACGTGACAGAATATGTAATGAAAAATGTTCAATGTTGTTCAATGCATCGAATATTTTGTGAGAACTTTTGGATTCAATTTTCGGGTAAAATTTTAATATGACTGGTTCCAAATATCCACGTTATGCTTTAAAGTAATATCTTTGTATGTGGGTTTTGGTTAGGTATGTAATGTCCTCCCTCTTCATTGAGGATCCTTTCAGGTCCAATACTTCCGTAGATTACCCCCTACATATTAACTTACAAACAAATAATACCTACCTATTTATCTTCTAATATATAAAATTCCATGTCACGATGTTAGTTACCGTACTCCTCCGAAACGGTTCGACCGATTTTTATGAAATTTTGTATACATATTGGGTAGGTTTGAGAATAGAACAACATCTATTTTTCATACCCCTAAGTGATAAGGGTTGCTCACACTAAAAAAGTAATATTTTATTTTTTCATCAGTTGCAACCGAAACTAATCTTGCTAAGTACGCCTAAATAAATAATTGCCGGAATAAAAACTTTAGCTTTTAATGAGGATATTGAATACGTTCGTGATTTAGTCCATAACTTGCCGACGTCTACCTAGTTGCGTCAGAATACTGCAGTATCCTGGATCAGCGTTACCCTGGAGTATTCTAAGCTTTCACGAAAAATGTCCGATACACGCGCAATACTATTGTGGTTGGTTTAGAAGAGACAGCGGAAAACTTCAAATCCCCTTGAAATATTTTAACTTTTATGGGGCGGATTCATAATCAGGTAATAAGTAACGGTTGACTCACAACCCCGATACCAGCTCAGCATATAATATATGTAGATAACTAGACGAAGATGTAAAACCTATTATTCCGTCTTTGTATTTCTATAAGATCTAGGATTCCTGAGCCCTAGATCTTAAGGGAGAAAATATAGTTTGCGTTTGCTTCGAGAAAATCCAAGAGATTTTAACCTTGAAGACATTTGATCACGCTCACCGCTTTCGCTTATACCTCAACCCAACCGCCATACTTGACAAGGGTACACCGCACCCCAGTGTTTTACACGATTTTTTTATTTACTCAACCCCTTCACAGCTTCACACAATGTAATGTATACAATTATATACGTCGGTCGTTTGTACCCGCGTTATAATTATGTCGGTTTCGTTTATAAATACGATGAGAATTTTGTATGAAGGTTATTTTTTTAAATAATTTTTTTCTGTTGGGCAATTTATTTTAATGGGGTATAATATAGGTGTAGTTGTTGGCAGTCTGGTTATTTACGTAAGGTAAATATCAATTTATGTTAAAGCCATGTTATACTAGAGGTTTTTTTTTGTGTTTTCCTTTGTTTTTCAAATTAAAGCAATTCACATCGAATATTCTTAAATTTATAAACATAGGTAGATGTCACATTACGGGTTATATACTTACAATCAGTGTAGCTGTATGTTTTGCTATATTAAGCGTAAAAATGTAAGTGGCATAATTAACTATTAACTAAATAAAATCAGAGAATGAGCTTTCCTTTACTTACTCAATAAATATGTAATTTATAAGATACAAATAGAAAAGAAAAGAAATTTTAATTGCCAATATAGCCAAAATTCCAACATTCGTACCGCTAAATTAATTTAAGCGGTCTGTCGTTTCATCACCGTGTGTCTACTTTCTTCTGAGCCTTGGACTTACAGAAACCACATTATTCTTCATACTCCTATTAAAAGAGCAAAATCATTAAAAAAAGCAGAAGAATCTTCAAACATGTCTGTGCGAAATACCCTTGTAAGTTGGCAACCGTGTATAAATATCAAAATAAAAATACAAGAAATACCATCCGAGACTTTCCAGTTATAGCCAACCCAATTAACTAACTCCAAAGAACACAAACTAGCTTTTAAATCGTTAGAACAAACTTTGGGAAACGCAGGAATCCTTAAAAAAAGTTCAAAAAGGCGAAACGAGAAAATATTTTGCTTCGAACCTAAAATAGAGACGTGAATTTTTGCAGATTTCTCCTACTCTTAAAGCAAAAATGAAACTTTCAGAAAACTGTAAAGTTGTAAATTGGTTTGCTTAATTCGTTTTCGAGTGAGTGGAAAATTATTAGTTTCTTGTAAACGTTCGTTCTGAGAAACGACTTATTTAGTAGACGTAATTATTTAGCCTTTATTGCAAACTTAATATTGAGTGGGTTTCATTAAATATTTTGGGAACTCGAAATTTGGTATTGACATTTTTGGAATTTAACAGAAATCCCGACTTCAAACTAAATTTTAGTCAAAATTATTTTTAAATTTATGGTCAACTTTATCAGTTCAAGTGGTCCTTCTGCTAAATCTGCTAAAAGCAGTTTAGTCATATTTCTCTATCCATAGTCATATTATTTAAACAACCGTCAAAACTCGTCGTCATTCCCTTATCCCAATTATGTTATTTGTGGTCAGCGCAACATGTCTTCCTCTTCCATACCTTCCTATCGGCCGTCATCTCACAAGAAACACTCTTTGCAGCCATATCGTCTTTTACATTATCGATACATTTCTTTGGTCTTCCTCCTCCTAAAAAAAACGTGGACATTCTATTTCCTACATTCATGGTCACATTTTTGATCCAGGTCGTCCAACTGCTCGTGTGTCCTGGTGGAAGTCCCACGCTCTTTTGGCGAACTCCGAAGCGAGGGCTACCGTCTCCTTCAGACTCCAGAGATCTGACTTCGGTACTGACGTCACATGCCAGGTAAATATGATAAATTTTGTACCAAATAGTAACTAATGTGTTATGATCAGCTATTAAAGTCTGGTAACTAAACTGTTTAGTCAAGGAAGGTGTACTTTCAATAAAAAAGTTAATTGAGAATTGAAACGAGATTAATTCAAAATTAATCTTGTTCTGCTTAATAGTCTATAGATTTTTTATACGAGCACATTTTGCAAATCTAAAATTGTTTAATTCGAAAACTTTTTAAATGCTCACGAAATACAATAATTAAATCTTTATTTGTATGTTTTATAACTTTCAATAAAAATACAAGACTAACTGCATTTTCACTGTTGAATTTAGCAGTAGTCGGCTCTTCAAATGTACGTTAAAAACACAACTCTGTTCACTTTATTTTAAAGTTTTGTTTTGTTTGTCCGCAGGCGGTAACCGATCCGTTGATAGCTCCCGTCTCGGAGAACATATCCATCGACGTCAATCGTAAGTGTTCTATCCATTTTATATGAAGAAAACAAGCAATGTGTATCAAATAGTTTTGTTTACGTGGTTTATGTAGGCGAAGTTATATAGTTAGATATGAGTGTGTAAAATGTATTGAAGGATGACTTAAAAACAAATAGAAATAGTGGAATTAGGTCTCTACCCAACAGTAATTATCGTGAGGATGATTCATGATGATGATTCTACGTTAGCTCATGATTAAGGACCCTGGTTGGGTCCGAAACTAGTCGAACAAGCCCGATAAATACGCGTGAGTAAACCGTCGCATCATTTTAATAGTGGGACAATATGGGAAGATATATTAGTTGTAGTGAGAAGTCATGAATGAATCCAGTATTGCTGACAAATCATTCGAAAGAATCGAAAGAGAAAAAAAGAATGAAATCATAACATATACAACAAAATAAATACCCGCTTAAATAATACGGAACCGTTAACACCAAAAGCATTTCATCACTATTCAAACTCCAAAATGAGACAAAGTTTTACTAAGACACACTTGGAGAATCGACGCACGCGAACTTAAGTCCAACTTAGCTAAGTAGACAGGCGCTTATTAGACATTAATTAAACTTCGTTCGAAGTTAGGTCGAGTGAAATAGACTCTTATTTAAGGTGGAGACGGAAGGAGGAAGATTACTGCACATGATACAGTTTGAGTTAGACTAATGTATTTTCAGTTGATTTAAATAGAAGCTCCCGTACTAAGAAATTTGATCCTTGTGTCGCGATTTTCACAAACATTCGAGTCACATTTGTGGCTAAGCTATAACTGAATGTACAGATCATTCACAGTTTAAGCTATGCTTGAAACGGTTGGTATGTAGATGGGTGATCATATTTGTCATAACGAGTTCCTCCGTGGTTCGGAAGGCATGTTAAATTGTGGCTGTCCCGGCTGTCATTACTTCTTTTTTAATGTCATTAGGGTAGTTAGAAGCTAGATAATCTGATAACCAGTCTAAGGGGCATCGTGTTGCCCTGGTAACTGGGTAGAAAAGGTCAGATAGGTAGTCGCTCCTTGTAAACATTGGTACTTAGCTGAATCCGGTTAGACTATTACCGGTTAGATTGTTATGATGACGATTCAAGTCACAATTATGCAAAGACATTCAGACTCAGAACAAGCGTTCGTGGATCACACAAATGCTTGTCCTAGCGGGACTGAACACGGGACACGTCACACACATTGAATTTGGCGTGGTGATCTTATACCACTCGGCTATCCGTACAGACAATTTTACGAATATGTGTAGATCAATAGAATATAGGTAATTCTCGTCTATAATTTTCGTATGCCCGCAGGCACAATGTTGCGAACCTCCTGTAAATCTAACACCTCTTGTATTGTACTCCTGCATTGACGAATAAAAAGATTTGTATTTGTAAACCTTTCTTCGCAATCCTCCTTAACTAGTTTTACAGTCGTAACTTTTTGAACCAAAAAGGTTTTTAAAACATGAAAACTTCGCACATGTTCAGTCTTTATTTTCATAGCAACCAAGTATTGGCACTAATGACTACTCTACCAGTCAAAAAGGTCGCCTACTATGATTTTGAGATCAGAATAACTCGAATCAAACGGGGTGCAAGGAATATCCTTAACAGATGATAAAATCCTCTTTCCTTTCATCTCTATTTCCCATGGTTACAAGTCTTCGCTCCTCATTTGATTGACGTATCATTACCGATCCAGATATTCATCCGTGACTTGCATATCTTAGGTATACCCGTCTCTCTCACTCTTAGAGAATAGTTTTGCCATCTTGCTCTAACACTATGGGATTATCTGCTCTATTTAGACGTTTGGTTTTGTATCGATTTGGGTATGTAAGTTGAAAAGTGATTTGATAGGTATTAATGGAATATATTAAATAGGTACAGGGTGATGTTTTTAGGTAAAAAAAAATATTCTATGAGTAAAAGAAATTTGCTTGTTTTCAATTAAACAATTAAAATACTAAACATAGCAATGAACATCAGACTTCCTAAAGCGTCTATCTAAAAGAAATGTTGTTAATTCATCGAATAACTAATCAAAAATACTTAAAAAGCTTATTAAACATATTTAAAACAAACATACAGCACCAAAACTACTGATTGCAACTCCAAAAATCGACACTCTCCAACAGTTTTATTACTGCCTGTCCCACAACTGGGCAAAGGCCTTTTCTTAAACACCTCTCCACCTCTATCTTACACAATTTCTGTTAACGAAAATTACCACCAATTTTATAGCAACACTTTCTTACATACAAACACAAAAAAATCAACGAAATTCATCGAAACCACTATATTACCGCAAAAATAACTTTAATCACCAGAATCCCCGAAACTCGTCCGATATAATCACACCATATATAACTCTCAGATAATCTAAAGACCTCTAATTGACAGCTCGATGTTCTTTTGTCGCCGACTGTACACGCGAGACTTATATGGATAAGACATCGATTTATTTTTCACACTTTTTAAGGAGCGATATTTAAGTTGTGGAAGAAAGTATTCAATGAAATCGAAATGACTTTTTGTACTTATAAGTACTGTAATTTACACAATCAGGCTTATTGTACATTGATTGATCGTATAGAATAGTAGGAGCAAATTGATCCCATTTTTTTAAACTGCCGCTTTAAGAAATTTTAATCCTTGTGTCGCGGGTTTTTCACCAACTTTCAAGTCACATGCTTAAAGGCCTTAAAGACACCCAGACTCAGGACAAGCATTTGTGTGATCTACGAATGCTTGTCCTACGCGGGTATTATGCGTGGTGACCTCAATCACAAGGCTATCCGTGCAGTCCTGATTATCATATCTGGAATCTGGATTGCATATGAAAAAACACTATAAAGAAACTTATAGTATCCGCTTGTGCGTTTGTCTGTCGCCAGATTGTATCCTTAGCTTAAAAATTGCCATTTCGACTCCCACTTGACCTGTTTTTATTATGACATACTCTCTCCAAACTAAAGATTTAATTCAAGGTGTAATAAAGCTATACGGATGTATGTATAAAGTAAATAACACATTTTTTTTGCGTACAAAAATAATCCCTCAATAAAACGCGAAAGTTTGTAATTTAAATGTTTGTTTGTCCTTCAAGCAAAAACCACTGAAAGGATTTAGACGAAACTTGGTACACAGATAGTTTATAACTAGGATTAATACATAGGATAGAGGTTTTATCTCGATTCCCGTGGGATCATTTTCGCATCATTTTGTAGCAAGCGAGCCCGCAGGCAACAGCTAATGAATTACAATGATTTCTTGCGATAAAGATGTGCTTAAAAACAGTTCAATATTATCTTGAAATCCTTATTGATGTGTTAACTGTGTGTGATTGAGTAGAAACACTTGTTTACTTAAATGTCATGCTTCTGGCTGTTTCTGGGTGGTATCGCAAATATCGGTTTTTCTGTGAATTGCGTCATACTTTAGAGTTTTTGAAGGACCTTTGTGAAGACCTGTTTGTTTGTTGGTGTATTATCATTTTTTGTGTTTTTCTAGGTGGCCATTTTTGGAGTCGCAATTCTTTTTTTTTTACTTTACATTTTTGTCTACAATATCAACTCAAAAACTTTTTTTTAGTCGAAATATCGGGTATATCCAATAATAACCCTCCATCCCATTCATGACCGTACCAACCGCTGCTTTACCTCTGTCTTTTTGCTATTTGTTAGTATAGCAGCTACGTAAATACATCATCTATAAAACATTTCATCAATTTAGTTAATACGATTCATCAGATGCCTTGGTAAACAGACGGACGCACAGCGGGCCTTTAGAACAGACTTCCGTTTTACCATTCGGTTACGGAACCCTAAAAACGAATTGTTTTACATGCCTTAAAGGATATTCTACTATATTTGTTAATGGGTTTCCTTTGTTCCGGCGAATTAAGTCTCTACGCGGCCATATTGCATTTAAACGATCATCCTTATGTGTTTTAGAGCTTTGTTTAGTCTTTATATTTACTTGCGGTTTAGGTTAAAATATTGGTTGTTTTTTTTGGGTGCTTTTTCCGGAAAATTCCTTTCTTTTTTTTGTTTTCGCGCAGTTAGTTATCAGTGACACTAACAGAAGTTTTAAGGTTTTATGAACGAACTTGCTTGATATTTAACTTTACTTAGTAGATACTTGAGTTTTTTTTTCTTATAATACTTAGCATATTAGTCCCACTGCTGGGCACAGGTCTCTTCCTGTATGAGCGCTGTTCACCATGCTAACTCACTGCGGGTTGGTGATTTCAGAAACCAATATTTGGATCCAAGTTTCCTTATAATGTTTTAAAATGTCTTGCACATAAGATATGAGACGTTAATAAGCTAATAAAGTAGATGAACCAACACAAAAACAAACATAAAGAGTACAACGAAAAATTAATTCAATAATCCAAAAAACGACGTCAAATTATTTTTCAATTGACCCACCCATCAATTTCGCAACCTTTGTTATCACCGCTTTACCTTATCGCTACGAAGTTATTAAGCGGTAAACACAACATAATTGAGCTTGACGTGCTCAAGACATACCCGATAGCGGTATAGACAACAAAACAAATGAATTTCTACCCATTTACACAACCTATGTTGGGGTCAGCTTTCTTTCTTACGGGAGTAAAATGGACTTTGTATTAAATACAAAATACTATATTCCATATAATATATACAGCGCCATCTAGTTTCAAACTATGCAAAGCTTGTATTATAAGTAGTAGATAACTGATCATCATACTTAGATATAATTATAAGTTATAAGCTAGGTATAGTGTTTTATAAGATATTTAAAAAATATGGATAAATAACACCCAGACACAGGAAAAATATTTGTATAATTAGCACGTTTTTTTTTTTGTGTCTGGGTGTTATTTATCCGTGGGAATCGAACCCGCGACCTCCGGTATAGCAGTCAGGGCAGCTAGCCTCTAAATCAACAGGCTAGTCAAGGTAGACCGACTGCTCAACAGACCTCCCCAACCTATTTCTTCTAGATAATATGGTGGCGTATAGAAACACGGGTTGTCAGAATTGTAATTACTAAATACAGTAAAAGATGAAGCTATAACAAGTCTAATATGCTATGCAAAATGTGGAATTTTCTCTATTTGTATAAAAATGCCAGCTATCAAATTTCCGACCGTGCTAAATGTCGTTAAAAGAATCGTATGTATTCCTCTCATTCGCGAGATACAGCTTGGTGTCAAACTGAAGGACAGCGCTACCGTAGTTATAGAGTAACGAAATAAATAAATTGCATTCTACAAACAAGTCATCGTTTTGACTATTTTCGCTTGTTCACAAAATAACATTTCCTTTAACTCCAATAATCCGTTGAACGTTGCAAACCATACAAGATGAAAATTCATCTAAAAGATCTCAAAGTTGATCTGTCATAATGATGAAATATCGCATCTTCCGCAACAGTATAGCCGTCACGAAAGTTACTTGACTCGAACCATATTTCATGTTGAAACACGTTTGTTATCAGACGATACAAAGTGTAACACCCCTTATAAATATAAAAATAACTCGGGGTAAGATTGATGTTTTGTTTTTTGGGTTAGATGGTTCATAAATAATGATGGCTGGATACGTAGGCCTCCCTGCATTTACTCGTAGACTTGATGGCAATGATCATCATTGAATACACAGTTAACTGCATGGATAGCCTAGTGGTTGAGTTTACCACGCTAAATACTGTGCACGACGTGTCGCGGGTTCGAGCCCCGCGTCGGACAAACGTTTGTGTCATCCACGAATGTTTGTTTTTATGAAAAAAGATAGGTAAATATCTCTCTTGTATAACTGCAAAACTCTTTTACAAAGACCCCGGTACCTTGTACTCGATTAACAAAAAAAAATCCCAAATTACAAGCAAAAAACTTGGCAAAAAAAAAACTACAAGAGAAATTTGATGAAATTTTTATGGGACAGGATGACAGCTGTTTTATATTAAATGAAAAAGAATCAACAAAATCCGAGGTTATGACAACAAACAAAAAAAATGCAAATAAATTAAGAACCCCTCTTTTTTAAACTCGGTTAAAAGTAATAATAGTAAATAGTTTCGGTTCCAGTATTCCCATGTTTTTAGAGTTAAAATGTTAACGTTAAAATAACCGTAGTTTTTAAACGATAAATCTTTCCATTCGTTACCACTTACTGTGAAAGAGAATTAATGTTTGCTACTGAGCTGAAATGTCGAAAACTTTTATAGAATTGTTAGTTTTTAGAATTGAATTTTTATTTTATATAATTCTTTTGGTAAACAGTTGGGAATTCAATTTCAGAGTGTGAAGTTGCAAAGTCATTTTTTTTTTATCCCTCGTATTTTGGTATCTGTCTTTCTAATTAACTTTGCTGTATTTGGTTTTTTGGTATTATAGCAAAGTTGATTTATTGTTCACGGTGGTACTCGCTAATAAAGATTTAAATTTACTTCAATTGAATCAAAATTGGTCTAGCCGTTTCAGCTTTAATAAGTAACTAACATACAAACGTTTCTGTTTCTTGTTATTATCGTATAGTGTGATTTAGTAACGACGATTTATTAAGAACGTTAATGGCTATAGAAAGGAATAAATATTAGTTAAAAAACTTAACGGTTTTATTTCATTCACACCTTGCTTTGATACTTTTATTTATAATATCTTTGATTAACATCTGACTTCCTACTACCCTCTATAACACCCGATCGTAATCATTCATTCGTTCATTCATTAATTCACTCACTCGTTCACAGCTTCCCACAATAAAGACCGTTCGTGTCGTTCATTTCACAAAAACACCTCATAAAATTGAATTTGAATCATGGTACTTAAAAACAATACGTTCAAAAATTTCGCACTCATAGATTTTTCTCACACAAAACTTTGATTTTGAAATTTTTACCCATACATTGGAATTGCACTCTTATTTCCAATGAATAAAGCTCAATTTAACTTTCGGTTATTTTGATTTTAACGGGAAGCGTACCACAATAACCTCATATAAAAATCGACTCTATTTGCTTTCAAATAGAATTCATTTTTGCTTGAGAGGTATATCTTTGGTAATTGATTGCTATTTTTTATTGTGGGATCCGTAGCTCAATTTATATGATTTTTATTTACTGCATACAAAATTGTACAATCAGTCACAGTCATATCATAATTGAAACATTTGTAAAATGGTTTTTTGTTGCGGTATATTAATGTTTTTTTGTTGGTTCATATTGCTATTGTATTTAAAGATATTTGTTACATTGTAATTTTATTGAGAGATTTGATATGACTATTAATGAATAAAGATTGAAGTTTATCTAATTCTGTAATAATATTTTGAAATATTTCACATTTTTATACGCTTTTATGAGGTCAGCTTCGAAAATTTTGGTAGTTTTTTTGTTTTAATGTCTGGCGATACTGAGACTTCAATTAAATATTTGACTAAATGATAACCTCCTTTTCTGAAGTCGCTTAATAAAAAGCTAAGCGAGATTTTCAAATAATATCGAATTGATTCCTTTTTGGTTTTTGTCGTGTAATCAAAATAAATGATGACTCAGTAGTTAAAACCTTTTACCGACGAGTGACGTCATTAGCTCTCTCATCTAAAAAATTCTAATACAAAATTCTTTGACGTGCAATATAGTAAATACTTATCCAATACTGTTAAAAAAAACTGCTTGACGGAAAAAATAGATTGTTCTAAGTAAAATCTATACTAATATATAAAGCTGAAGAGTTTGTTTGTTTGTTTGAACGCGCTAATCTCAGGAACTACTGCTCCAAATTGAATAAATTTTTGTGGTGAATAGACCATTCATTGAGAAAAGCTTTAGGCTATAAACCATCACGCTGCGACTAATAGGAGCGAAGATACAATAGAAAGTGTGAAAAAATCAGGGCAGGTGTAAATCATTACTTATATCTTCTACCCACGGGGACGAAGTCGCGGGCAACAGCTAGTATAAGATATTGCTTGTTATATCAAAATCGTTGTAATGCAATGTTACTAAACTGAACTATTTTATTAATATTTAAGTACCTACTGAAAAAATCAATCGTAGTCTGAGAATACTTAAGTACATAAATTATTATTATTCAGGTCCAGAAAATACTAAACAAGGACCTAAAACAATTTTAATAATCATTTAAATAAATTTAACAAACCGTTGATAATTAATTACACGTTATTAAAAAAAGGCGTCTTACTACACAAAAGGTTTTTGCCTCACGACACCGGTACCCTAAAAAGGGTTAGGCTAACAAAAAGCACGGCTTTAATTGTCTTAAGTGGTCTAAATAAAAAGGGCTAAAAAACGGATCGGATTCTTTTGAATTGTAGTTAAGTTAGCCCTTTGTTTACCCACAAGTGGGCTATTGTTGTCCACAATGAATTTATGAAACGCGCTCCAGAAAACATAAATTGTTTTTATTAATTTTGTGAATTAAGTCTTAATTTAATGTTTGTTTGCGATGTATTTTTTAAATAAAAACATAAATATTTGTGGTGCCTCAAAACCTTAATTACTTTTATTTAATTAGTATATTTTTGTCTTAAAACTAAACATAGAATCTCGTGGCTAAGCTGCACAAGTTTATCGATCGCAGGTTAAACTACGCTTGATACGGTCGGGACTATCAATGGGTGACCGTCTACGTCATAACAAGTTTCTCCGTGTTTCGGAAATCACGTTAAATTGTCTTTCCCGGCTGTTATTTACACATTATTGACAGTTGCTACGAGTAGATAGAAGCTAGAAAGTCTGACATTTAGTCTAACTAAAGGGTATCGTGTTGCCCAGGTAATTGGGTTGAGGAGGTCAGATAGGCAGTCTTCTCTTTGTAAAACACTGATAGGTACTTAGTTGCATCCATAGTTGGGCATTAGCCAGGCTGATGATGTATTTATAACGTAACATATATTTTTTATTAAATCTTTTTATTGCCGTATGACTGAACGGAGATTTTCAATACAAATATTTCTGTTTTATTTTCTGCCTTTCTATTTCATCTAGGTTAACTTCCTTTTTCAGTCTAAGAATAAAGAAATTCCAGTCTTGTGGTTCAAAGTTCTAGGTAGTCGGCATTTAAAATGCGGTCGATATTTTTAATGGGTTCGCTTTTTCCAAGTAATAAGGCAAAAAGGTAAAAGTTTGACAAGTGTACTTTTCTTTCACGATCAGTTACAGAAGTTAGGTAACGATCAGAGAGTATACCATCACGTGTGAAGTATTTTTTAGTTATTTATTTATGTTAACACGCATTACCAATAAAGTTAAGATAGAATGAGATAAAAATACAGTATTAGGATTAGATATTAAAAGAACACACATTATTATTACATTCGAATATTCAATTAACATTTCAATTAAAATTTAATGCAATTAACATTTAAATTATTATATAGTAAAAATATGATTAGATGCAACTCCAATGATATTAAAAAGTTAAACAACCATTGGCTCGTTCATGAATTTGATTGGTGTTTTTTTTTGTTTTTCTTGTACCTCTCAGTATCACTATTAAAAAAAAATTAAACAGCTTCAACCAGTATCGAAGTAGACACAAATTCACGCTAAGGAGGAAATAATTTAAAAAAAACACCCGCCTATAAATGTCCCACTATGAAACAACTGCCTCTTAACAAAACTATAAAAGGAAACACACCAATAAGTACAAAAAAAAGAAAAAAAAAAGCCGTCCGCCAATCATCAGTTACCCAATACCCACCCTTCATATTAAAAACCTGGTTTAAAAATAAAAATCAAATTAACTCGATAACAATGATTGATTATGATTTAACGCGCGTTAATTCAATTTATTGAAGAGAGAAGCTATTATTAATTGAAAAACGTCATTAAATTCCAATTTGGGTGGCAAGGAAGGGAGTTCAATAAATTTAATATTACTTCGGAGAGACTTGCTTTCAAGGTGATATTGTTCGTGTATTACTAAGACTAGTTCTGGCACGCGACTCCGTCCGCGGTTTTGAAGATATCAGTTAAGATTTTTTCAAATCGTATTAATCATTTTTAATTTGGATTTAAATTTTAATCCGAATTAAAAATATAATAAAAATATCAGCATTAAACTAACAAACAAACTTTATGCTTTTAACTGCTTTATAAAATTTCATACAGTGTGTTACTTAAAACGGATAGGTATAGTGTAAAAGGAAGTTTAATTATTTCCAAGTTCTGGTTCTAACTTTAACAGTACGCAATGCGTTTCAGTAAAGTGCTATAATTTTAGTGCTGAAGATAATTTTTCTTTTCTTTAACAGATTCTGAGTTAGATCATGAATTGTTTTAATATAAATTTAAGTTTATTCTGATGCATTAACAACAATATATCAAGTTGAGTCTGTGTGTGCCAATCTATGGTATTCTATATCTACATCATCTTTTAAATCTTTTGTCAACAGTACGACCGCTATGGGTGCGTCTCCAAGGCGGCAAGCGACCTCTGGTGGCGGGACAGAGCACTGAGCTGGTCTGCCAGGCTGTGGGGGCCAGACCTAAGCCGACGATATCCTGGTGGAAGGGAGGCACCAGGCTGAAGACTGTTAGAGAAACTGTAAGTACTTATTGGTAATTGAAAAAAAAATGCAAAAAAAAGCAGGCAAAAATCGAACCTGTGACTTCTAGTTTAACACGCCGTTGCCTTCGTCACTAATGAGGTATCTACTTGTTAATGTGTTGTCCTATTGATATTAGTGTCGGTCGCGAAATGTTGCGATTCAATAATGGATTTTAAGAATTACGTAATAGTTCAACAATATCAACTGCATGGATAGACGAACGGTATAGGTCAACATGCCAAACCAGCTCGATTCGATCCCCCAAGATAAGCATTTGTACGACCTACAAACGCTTATGCTTTGTCAAGGTGTATTTTTGCATGTGGCGATCGGAGGTCTAACAAACCACAATCCAATAATTGCAACATCCTTATCAATATGAATTTTTGAATTCACTTTCAACAGCAAAATCTCTATCACACGATAGCTCTGTAATACACAATCACAAACATTAAAATGATAACGGTATCACAACACCACATTAGTGCAATGAACTTAGTGTAATGGATGCTGTTCGCGTTGCATCGCATTTCACAACAGATGCCCATCTAAAACTATCGACACGTACTATCGATATGGGCTAGTGATGGGCTAGTTAGTATTCAATTATCGGCCTTTAGAAATTAGAGTGAATGACAAAAAAAAACTTGTATAGTCCGTCAGATAGATTTCGTAAAAATATAATTTAAAAATAGGGAATTCGACAAACAAATAAAAAAAAGTTATTCGTTAATGATGTAACGAAACAATCGCAGTCAATTTTTTGCATGATTTTCTTCTTTTAATTAGTACATAAATTCGTTTTTAATAAATATGTCATAAAATATTTAACTGTATTTCAAAAACACCAAAAGAAATAGACATTGTTGTTTCCTCATCTTTCATATTCATTGAACTTTGAACTTCATTTATAACCCCGTTATCATAGTAAAAAACTAAAACTCATTTGACTAACTGACAAATCCAAACATAAAAAATAACCAACATAAAAAAGATCTCCAAACAACATTTTGGCAGGTATTTCGCAGCCAAATCTGAATTTTGTTTACCGCACCGAAAACAACGCAATATTTATTTAGGCGTATCTCCATAATGTGAAAACCCAATTTAGGTTTCCGTGGAATTGGGTTTCGGTCAATGGTGTGACGGCCGAATGCCGAAAGCCGAAACCCGAAACATTCCGCGATTGCTCAGCACTAAAGCGGTCTGAATAGCATTGTTTAGTATACGCTATGGTGATCAGATTTTCTTTTCTTTCCTTTCTTTTCTTTTAAAGATTGAAGTCCAGCTTAATTAAAGTGGTCTGCAATTGCTTCCTTGAATTGTATAGTGAGGAGTATCGTGAAATCTTTAATTAAACATTACTGTGCAAGTATTCCTAGTGTATAAAAGGATTTTCTTTAACTGATTACATAGATTGTTTTTCTGTTAGGCATTCAGTTAGTTATTCGGTGTTTTCAAGTAATTTTTAAATGTTGACTTTCGACTTGATTTTTACCAACAGCAGATTAATACTATTAAATAGAAATCGTTTGTATGTATGGCCATTTTGCATGCCTATGTTTGAATAGAAAAAATAAATTCGGCAAAATGTTTGGCGCTACTTAAAGATCAGGACACGTAGCGCCATCTATTATTTTAATTTGTTACTATATCTTAAAAACTTGTCGAGAGATTGAACAGAAAAAAACCGAGCAAATACTCATTTTACTACATCTAACTACACAACTTTCTCTTTTTTCGGATATATTTTCGGAACTTTCGGATACGGTAACAGACCATCACTGCTCCCTGACATCAGTTGAACCTAATTACCTTTTGCTATCCAGATTGGCATTGACAGCACAATGGTTGCTGTCATTATCGTAGAGTTGTATATTGAAACTTTAAAGACGGTATCGAGTATCGGTAATGGGTAGTGATGGCAATCGATCGATTGAAATAGGGTTGGCAGTTCAGGTTTTTTTAGTTTTGGATTCTTAGTCAGGGTTTTGATTGTGGCTGATGATGAGATATTTGAAGATGGGTAGTGGTATATTTTTAAGCAAAACCTAGTTTAATAAAATTCAATTAAAAATCCTGAAATAATAAGCTAAATTTTAAGCTGTAGATTAATCGTAAATTCAGGAACAACTTGCTGAGTTTTGTAAATTAAACACTTTTTGTAATCAATTTGCATTCAAGAAAGGCGCATATATCAAAAACATTTATTTAATCCATTTTCTTTTACTTTATTGGTAAACCTCTTCCCAATTTTCCTGTGAGTTGTCTACATAAGAATGTTAGTAATCAACTTTACAAAAACATAATTGAACTATTTGTGAGTGACAACCCTATAAGAAACTACTGCGAACCGTATTGTTAGCATTCAATGAGTAGCAATTAGTAGTCTTTCAGTTGTTCCCGAAACTATCCATTACTAAGACAAACTATTTGTGAAAGATCGCTGATTTATCTGATATGAATATTTGAACTTTGGTCTGATATTATTAAGTTTGAACTAGACCAAGAGTCCGTCCTAAAGTCATAATTCGCCCTTTGTAAGCAGGTCAAATTTACCACTCCCGCGGTCGGTGTATGAAGGATTGCAACGCATTGCCATACACCGACACAAAAACGCGGATGACGTAGCACGGCGGTTCAGGTTTAGTCAGTAAAAGTCTGGCACTACCCATTTCCTCCCCCGTGGGAGTGGGTGTCCATGAGGATAACCCGTAACAAAAAATAAGATTAAAATTACCACTTTTACGTTAACGTTTTGATGTGATACGAAAGTACAGGCGTTTTTAAAGCATTTACGGTTTCTTTTCGATTCGATGTATTCCATAAACAACCAAGCTTGGAATAAGAAATAGGAATTTTTATCGTTAATCTCAACTTGACTACAGTCTAAAACCAAGATATTTTTATTCTTGTGAGCCATCTCTACATACATTGTAAACGACCAATGTAACTCTAGTTTTCAGTTAAACCCTATAAATCACCCGAAATTGAATGTAACAGAAACTATCTCCTAAGAAACTGGAAGGCCATCCCAACATAATTTGGGAAAAAGCAACACGAACAAACAGCCTTACAAATAAAGATTAGAATTACCCTGACTTCTTTTATCCTAGACAATTCTGCTGACATTACCAAGACTTTATAGTATCGTAAAAGGGCACTAAAGTTCTGTAAGCGTAGGACAAAGCCCTTGGCTTTAGGAATCGTCACGGAATGATCTATGTATAGAATGAAAGAACTTTCGATAGATTGGGAATTTGTTGAAAGGGCATTACAAAAATTTCATTGGGTATGGTAGGTATATCAAAATGAAAATTATGCAGGAACTCAACCTTAAAAAAAGGTCACTGTGAGTCAGATTCGTTACAGAAGTGGTGATAGTTTAGGTATATCCAAAAATTTATTCGTCTATTTTATGACGGCAAATTGCCCTAACAATGTTTAGAGTTTGAAGTCTATGAAAATTAAAATTATCTAGCTATAATGGTTCATAAAATACAGACTGGTTACGGAAGGACAGATAGGCAGAGTTGCTGCCAAAACGTAGAACGTTAAATGGGAACCCTCAAAATGTATATAATAATATTTTTTTGTTATTCTAAGCAATTAGATAAGAGACAAGAAGAGAAAATTATTTTACCCCATTAAAACTCATCCACCTACTTCTTTAATACACCTCATCTTTATACCAAACTTCTTTGTCACCAGACGTCAACGGATGGCAACGTAACCAGCAGTATCCTGACCTTCGTGCCAAGTATAGAGGACGCCGGCAGGGTGCTGTCCTGCAGGGCTGTGCAGCCAAGTCTGCCGCACTCCACACACGAAGACGGCTGGAAGATGGAAATACAACGTATGTTATATCTGTCAGATTTAGTTGATAACAAACCTCTTTGGACGATAAGTGGCGGTAGAATCTAGATCTTGGTGTGATAGTAAAAATATAATTGGTTTCTCGAAGGTATATGTTTTTAAAAGCTTTTTAGCAGCGTAAATAATTATGAGACTTACAGGTTAACATAGAGGTTCAATTAAAAAAAACGAATTTAAATGTTATTTATGTTTTAAATACATACACAGTATTACAACTCATGTAGGTACACATAGTGGAAAAAATAAAATAATACATCCCAATGTAATTTAAAATATTTGGCTTCAAGGATTAAGATAAGCAATCTCTCCAAGCCATACAATTGTGATTTAATCAAGACCACACAAAAAATGTACCTTTAACTAAATGTTAAACACTTGTTTTTCCGAAAAAATAACATCTACTAAACAATTACTCTTACCAATATTAACTAAAACTGTAATAAAGCCGTAAAAAACCCTACACTATAAAACAATAATAATTTCTCAAGTCTGAATTTATCCAACTTCTTCTATTTCTCTCCAGATCTACCGGTAGCAAAGTTGGAGCTTGGCGCCAACCTGGACGCCAGCAAAGTTGTGGAAGGGTCTGACGTCTACCTAGACTGCAGAGTACGAGCAAACCCGTGGCACAATCATGTGTATTTTACGCATAATGTAAGTTGAATATCTGTAAGCAACGCTGGCTGTTTTTCTCGCGTTTTATTTAAATTAACTCTCGTTTTTGTTTTTGTATGTATCAGTACAATAAAAGTACAGCTTTGGTACAACGCCATCTAGTGTGAAACTAAGCAAAATTTGACTTATAGGTACTAGACGGCTTATAAAAATCTTATATTTTCGTACAAATTTCTAAATAAATAGGTGCATGTGTGATAAATTTAGACATAGGAGAAATAACCATTTTCATCACATACACTCTATAAATGCAAAATTAAATTGAATGTACTAGTATGTGTGAGTGTTACTTGTTCACGCTCAAATAGCTATACCGATTTTGATGAAATTTGACATGGAGATAGCTGAGACATTGGATTACACAAATAGGCTACTTTTATACGACAGCGTTAATGTTTTTTGCAGTTTTATTTCACATCCACAGACAGGCGAAGCCGCAAGTAAAGGCTAGTTAAAAAATAATTGAACATAAAAGTCATAATTAAAGTTACGCAATTGTCGACATCTGACTACCTTTCCGTAAAATATGTACATATTTTACGATGACAAACGAGTGTTCTGTTTTTGATATTAATTACAGTTCGAAGCAATTAACTACAGAAATGTAACACGCTGTATCATCCAATATCAGATGATTATAATTTGCTGTTATCTGTTATACTTTATTGAGGTTAGTAAAAGATGTAACGGTTTACTCACGCGTATTTATCGGGGGTGCCCGACTAGTTTCGGACCCAACCGGAGTCCTTAATTGTGAGCTGACGCGGCGGGATCGCGAGTCGAACTCACCTATGCGTGAGGAAACCGTTACATCATTTAATAATGAATCAGTCCCACGATAGTTTTTATTTGAGTTTTTGCAAGTTAATTGGGAATTTAGTAGAGAGGTTGTTATGAATGTTTTGGCTGAAATTTGTTAGTAAGTAATGGCGCCAATAAATCGTCCGTATCATTGTGGTTCGGGAAAATTATAAGTTTAGATCATTTGATTAAGAATCTAAGAGAGAGAGAGAAAGATTGTAAACCCATCTCATTTATTAAAAAAAAAACAATTAACAAATATTTTCAATTCAGGTGAAGAATGCAGAAAAGAAAATTTTAATTTCCTCCGTCTTGGTACTAAGAAACTTTTGAGTACCGTGACAGAAAGTTTTCTCTCAGCAAACAAAAATAAAGATCTTTCTTTCCAAGAGCCGAGGACTGAAAAATATGTCACCAAATGAAAAGTTCAGAAAATCTTGAAATATATTTTCCCATCGTTATTTTAAATTTTTCTTGAAAAACTGCCGAATAGTTTTTTTTATTAAGCCATTATAACTGTCTCATTGCTGGAACAAGGTCGTTATTTTTTTCCAATCAGTCCGATCTATGGCTTTTTTTGAGAGGCGATTAGAGATTTGAGGCACAGTATTCTATTCCTAAACCGGTCTCAGAGTTTAATACCCACCATACTGCGGGCCATAGATCATCGCCAAAATATAAGGGCAGACGTTTTAATTTCGTAGTTAAGTCAAAAATAGAATTTGAGAGAAATTGGAAAATTTGGAACATAATGGTGATGGAGAAGCATCACCATTATGTGTTACTTGTACATCTGCAACTTACTTTCAGAGGTGGTAATAGTGGCCCTGACTGCTATACCGAAGGTTTTCGGTCCGATTCTCGCCCAGGTTAAATCAGTACGGTCATTTATCCTGTATCTGGGTGTAACCCATCTATATGTATGTATTGAGAGAGTACTCATAATACAAGCTTTGCTTAGTTTGAAACTAAATGGCGTTGTGTGAGAGTTGTGAAATATTATATTACTAGCTGACCCAGCAAACCTTGTTTTGCCTAATAAATTATTTCTAGTTGTATGTATTTTTATATGTGCCACATTATAAAAAAATAAAAACAAAAAATTTCGTCCACAAAATAAAATATTTTTTAGTGTGAGTAACCCTTAAAACTTAAGGGTATGAAAAATAGATGTTAGTCGATTCTCAGACCTACTGAAAACGCATAAAAATTGAAATGAAACTACTTTTACGGATTTTATCGCGGTTTAATTTTAGATTTTAGTTCCCGACGTTTCGAAACCTTTGCAGGTATCATGGTCACGGGCAGACTGAGATGGCGTTCGTCTTGACAGAAGATGTTACTCGTTCTACCTTCATATTTTAATTAATTATTTGTGGTCCGACCTACGCAGTATGAGCTCACTGTGTCTTGATGTCTTGCAGCGCTGCTCTTGGGTTTGGCCTTGAGTTTATTTATTATTGGATCCCAAGTAGATGATATCTTCCAGCCATCTTCTCTATTGAAATTAGGGTGTTTTTTATACTCAATAGCCTCGCGAAACATCCTAGGTAGGAATTTGGATTCTATGGTTGGTCAAATCTAATATAATGGCTGGAACCTTCAGCATGTTCGGCGACTGCAGACTTCGTTGAGCGGCGGTGTTTGACGTCAGCTATGTGTTCTTTAACGCGGGTCCCTATGCTTCGTTTGGTTTGACCGATGTAAGAGAGGCCGCAGTCACAATCTAGTTTGTATACTCCTGCATCTTGTAGAGGTATGTGACACTTGACGGATGGTAAGGACTGGCTAATCTTCTTGGGCGGCTTGAAGTATGTTTTAATTGAAGCTCGCTTCAGGATGTAACCAATCATGTCAGTGACTCCTCTGACATATGGTAGTACACAGGCAAACGATCAACAGTGGCTGGCTTCACTCGGTTTCTGTGACGGGGCCGTGGAACTTGGAGCTTGTTGTCTCGCAGTACTTGCTTGACGTGTTGAAGCTCAGCGGCAAGGTGTCTGTCATCACAGAGTCCGTGTGCTCTCTGAAACAAAGATTTTCCCACGGTAGCTAACTGTTTAGGGTGGTGTTGAGATTCACCGTTTAAGTACCTATCTGTATGGGTCTTCTTTCGATACACGGTGTGACTTATGGTCTGATCAGGATTTCTTTTAACTAATATGTCTAAGAAGGCAAGAGATTTATTATCCTCCAACTCCATAGTGAATTGAATTTTGTTATTAATGGAGTTGAGATGTTTTAAAAATGCATTTACTTGACTAGATGGTAAAACTGTGAAAGTATCATCTACGTACCGTTTGTAGAACCTGGGAGGGAATACCTGCAAAGGTTTCGAAACGTCGGGAACTAAAATCTAAAATTAAACCGCGATAAAATCCGTAAAAGTAGTTTCATTTCAATGTCTAACATTCGCGTAAACCTAAGAAACCACTATGTAACGCATAAAAAATTTGGTAAAAATCGGTTAAGCCGTTTCGGAGGAGTACGGTAGCTAACATCGTGACACGGGAATTTTATATATTAGAAGATTAGATACTGGTATCGCATATGACATATTTTTATTATTCTTTTGTCTCTTTTAACAGGGTGTTATAGTGAAGCCTGGACAAGGAGTACTCCTGGCCAATCAGAGTCTGGTACTGCAGAGGGTGTCCAGGAAGGCTGCTGGTGCTTACGTGTGCTCTGCCAGGAACAGTCTCGGAGAAGGATCCAGTGAAAGCCTCATTCTTGATGTCAAATGTAAGTTTTTAGCTGAGGATTTGCGGTATACCTATAAAGAAGTAGAAATTGAGTAGGAGAGTATTGGGGTATGGTCATGCTTTTTACCTGGGTGCCTCGTAGATTACTACTGGGTCTAAACATTGGGCAAACAAGGCTTTTGAGTAAATTTGGATAGCACGTTTAAACGGTAGTTTTGACTTTTTCTCAATCCCGCCTTGAATCACCTTATATTACCATTTTCCTATCTTTATTTATAACTGTACTTATAACTATAAATTCAAATGCCAAATGGAAGCGATCGCCCATCCATAAACCCAAAATATTTACGTAAAAAGTAGGTAACTTTACATCACAAAATCTTTTCAAGACGAGAACATAAACTCACTCACGAAACCTAAATAAATGACGTATTCAAGCATAACCTTTTAAAACAAAATCCTTATCTGGAACATCTGAACTCGCTACAAAAGATACAACATAATTTATATCTCAAAACTTGGCATAAAGTATAAGTTTCGTGGCCTGATCTCTTCACGATTAATATTTCACCCGGCTTCTGAACTTATATTGATTTCCCAACTTCCCCTTTGTAACAATACCGAATTTGTTAGACTATAAATATTCACTCGCTTGTTAGAGGGTGCTTTTAGATTAATATTGATATCTTGACCCTGGTCTTTTAGCTATATTGCGTTCCGTTTGTGATGTATAAAATGTTGTCTAAGTTTCTGCTTTTTAGCTTGAGACCCTAAATAATTAGGGCGTCAGAATCTGTTTATAATTCTTATACCTGCGATTAAAGAGAAACATTAGGTATATAAGATAAGTTTTACTGAAGTAATCAACTTAAAATCACTAAGTTTACTACCACAAGTCGAGGTATTTTGAACTTTATCTCTTATCAGTCAAACTTGTATTTGATCTACCCACCTTTGATCCAAGCGTGATATCTTCAGTCCTCTGAAAATCCCCACGACGTATAGATTGGGTTGAACTAACAAAAATTTCTGCTAGCTGTGCAGAGGAGAACTTAAGCCAGTGCTTGTCGGATCATCTATGCATTAGATAGCCCAAGAGAAAAACGCATTTGAGTCACAATAGGATAAGGTGGCGACAGATAGTGCTTAGAGCTATTTCTGCTTCTACCAATGATATGGATGTCTTCCAGTGGCCGTCAAGACAAGACTGATACGCAAAGGAAAAAGCATTAGCTATATTTTTTTTGTTAGAATTCTTACTTTTTTTTGTCCAGTCGTGCCAACTTGCCAGTCAACATCACCGATAGTGGTGAGAGCGGCGCGAGGTGAAGTGATCGACATCGATTGTGAACTGGATGCTAACCCTAAGGTAAGAAGTTTTTATCTTTTAGAACATTTATGAAACCAAAATGTTAGTATGATTATTTTATTATGGTGGGTATCAGGTATGGTTTTACAACAATGTTGGTGCATGAACTATACGAGGCATGTGTACCTCAAGGCATAGGCTTACTAAGATTTATCTGGCTCTTTCTTCTAGTCAGGGAAAGCCACTGCATTTGTTTAATTATTACAAAAACATGACTGTGATTGATACTTCCTGGATTTAAATAGAAGCGATTATCTCCTGAGTTTGTCTCGACGTTTCTTCACAGGGGAGCTAGCTAGGAAAATATGATTAAAGCGAACTTGAATGTGACATGCAAAAATAATATAATGCATTCTATTTGCAAAAACAGCTATTCAATTTCAAAGGAAAACCGATACACATCAAAACTAAAAAAGCACATGTCGTTCCAAAAAATGATTTTTGATTAAAACCGTTACTCATAAAAGAACTTCATCGGGATAAATGTATCAGAAGAAAATGCTATCAATAAAGGGAGCAAAACGCCATTCTCAATAGCCTTCACGTTTCATTAGATACTTTTAATATTCGGAATACGAAACCATTGGAATTTGATTACAAATCGTTCTCACGATTCGGGGATCAGGAATTTCATATTCAAATAGAAGTACAATGTTGCTAGCGTAGTCGGTAGGAGATTTGGTTTTGTGTGACGATGGATGGGTATGTTCTGATTTTTTTTTGTACCTTGGACTTAGACTGAGGAACTGAGATTTAGATGTGCGGAGATATATAATAGATAACTGTTTGGTCGGTTTTCTATTGGAAAATTTCTGCTTTCTATCAAAAAAGTTATCAATTCCGAACTGCCCGTAGGACTCTGAGATGTCTTGACAAATTGCCTATGCACAATATTTTCCTTCACAAGTTTCAGCAAGTGATAATTACTCACCCTTTTTGGTCAATATAAGACTAATACAATGTCACCACCTATACAATACATGCACCTAATTTTGATCGAAAATCTGACCTCGTTCGCAGCCCCTATAGAGTAGCCTCATGAATACCTTAATACCACATCAACGATGCTATATTACCTGAATTCCCGTTTATTTTATCCCAGATTTTGCTTTGTTTGCTTCCCGCCTTGGGAAGAATCGGGAAATATGGTATACTTTCCGGACGTGAAATTTTTATAAAGTTACGTGTGGATTTTTTGGTGTTGTTACCGGTAAAGTTTACGATATGATATGGTTGGTTTTGGCAAACCTTCTGTTTTGGGCTAATGTTGTATTGAGGTTCAAAATGAAGTTTGAAAGATAAAATTTGTAAATCAACACTACAAGAATGGTTTCATTTTGCCATATGAGCTGGAGTGCTGTGCTGTGCTGATTCTGGTCTTTAGTTTTAAAGAAGCCAATTGGGCATCTGATTGTAGGTGGGGTAAGGTTATTAACTCTATTGGCACTCTGGCAATGAAACCAGCGTCCCCAATCAGGATGTTGTTAATTAATTTATTGACGATGGGAAGTGCTTCTTGGAACTTTTTAAGAAATGAGTTTTTGATATGAAATTCTCTTAAAAATGTTATTTAATAAAAAATACAAGCTTTCGCAATACCGTTACAAAATAACCCATTTTTTTCCAAAAAGGGCATCACTTATATTTTTTTAATAATATTCCACAACTTTCATACAACGCCATCTAGTGTCAAACTAAGCAGAGCTTGTATTATGAGTACCTACTAGACCACTGATAAACATACTTATATATTCCTAAATACATACATGACATAGATAAATTACACCTAGACACGGAACAAATGATCGTGTTCATCACACAAACATTTGGGTCGAACCCACGACCTCCGGTATAGCAGTCAGGGTCACTAACCACTAGACCAACAGGCCAGTCGTCCATCACTGATGTCTGTATTCAGAGCAAAATAAGCGATTTTCAGGTCCTAAACACAGAAGTGTATTAAACCAACAAAGGTCGTACAATTGATTTCAGGAATGTAATGTTTGTTGGGTGTCGATGCCTCACAGCCAGATAAATCTCCCATTGTTTTGGAATTACTAGTAAACACCAGATAAATAGGATTCTGTTTGCAGCGTGAACTTGTGGATGGATTTCGTTAGTGCGAATTTTCGTTCGTTCGTTAGTAAATAAGTTTTTAAGATGTTTTCGTTTGGAGTTATGATTGTTATGTAAAAGTTCTCTTAAAATATAGTTTAGGAAGAAAATAAAATTGGTTAAAAAGGGCCCTTTTCCCGAAAAAAATGGTCGTCTGCCTAACTGCAAAGATCTTAAAGAAATGTGATTATATTTCAATACTTTTTTATCTTTTCTAGCCTCAGCATAACAATCCAAATCACTTTTCTCATTTTTTTAACCTCTTAATGCCTTATATAACCTTTCTATATATAAATGTAATTCTACAGTACGTATGTAAGTCACTGAACTACTCCTAAATGCGTTTGGGTGGCAGTATGGATAGGGTTGACAAATAAGCCTGCCAAAACAGACTTCGTCGAATCCGCTAGAGGGATAGAAAAAAATCTTCGCATTTCTAATACCCCTAAGATATGTTAAAAAATAATATACGTATTTTTGCCCGCAGGAGCCGATGTCTTACCACTGGTGGTTCAACAGCTCAGCTCACAGCAAACACGAACTGACAACATCTCCAATGACGACTGTACCTAACATGCCAGGTTGGCTAAATAAACCATCACTCATTCAAACTAATAATTTTGCAAGATATTAATTTTGACTTAAACTTGATTAAATGTTTGACATGTATAGTAAGTTGGTACGGGATAAGCGTCTCAGTTAGCATTTTCCTCGTAATTTTTCCATATTTTTCTCCACTGAAATCTTTTCTGTTTTAATTTGAAGTCGGTTGTATATTTTTGTTAAAACATATTTTGCTATGCGTTATCTATAATGTGAACAATTGTTTCAGGCACATACATTTACATGGTGAACACTTCATCAGACTACGGTTGGGTCCAATGTTCTGGCACGAACTCCGTCGGTCGGCAGACCAAACCCTGCTTATTTCATATCTTGCCAGCCGGTAAATACAATTACTTGTGGTATCTTCTTTTGTTTTATGAATGGTTTAGGGGTTATTGCCACATTTCAAGAAACTTTGAATGTAAGGCAATAAAAATTGTTGCTTTAAACGAATCTTTGAACAAATGACTGCACGGATAGCTGAGAGTAAGCGGTTACCACGTCAAACCCACTGCACGACGTGTCGCGGGTATGATTCCCGCGTAGGACAAGCGTTAGTGTGATCCACGAATGCGTGTTGTGTTCTCAGTCCAGGTGTCTGTGTTTTTTTGATTTAAATGTTTGTAAAACGCCTGATACATTTAGGTTTAGATTCCTAAGTGCGAGATTTTTTTTTTTAAGTAATATAAATTGGGCAAAGCATTACAGGCTTTCCAGACATAATAAGACTTTTATAAGATTTTAAAAAGATCCCAAAATAAGATCTTTACAGACCAAAAATAGAAAATACCATAAAATGAGTTTCAAGCTCTAAAGTTTTGGAACCAGTTTTAATTTTTTTGGTGTTATTTAAAGTACTTTAAATAGTGCCTAAAAAGATACAAAAAAAATTAGAATCGAAATATTTTTTTGACTAAAAAGTAAATGGCTACGCTCGTGTATTTCTTCGGCTTACCGTCACAGAGACTGTCTTTGGATTTACGTTTATTTAAATTGAGTATATTTTTCAAAACTACGAGATATAATCCTTAGTAGTTTTTATATATTCTTGAAGGCTTCTTCTAACTGAAGAATATTTATTATACAGTATTTGAGGATGTCGAGGTGGCCTTGTGGTTGTAGGTATGGATTTATAAGCACGATTTGCGGCTTCGATACCTCGTAACTAACCCAGGCACTATACGTATGCCACGTTTTTGAAGTTATACCTAATTTCTGAATTATATTTTGGGTTAGGATGAAAGAGAATAGCAAAAAGGGATTGCCTGACTGGTTCGCATCCAACCGGAATCCTTCATCATGAGCTGACTGATTTCTTAGACAAACGTTAAAAACCGAATCCTGTTTCCAAGGCTCTGCTTTTTGTCTGCCCATCACCAGGATGTACCTCATGAGCTGTTAAAGCTAGGCGGTTTATTACTGATGTCCCTATACATTTTTTAATGGGCGCCCAAATTCTTTAAGAAATACTTTTTTGAAGTGTCACAAGTCAAGAGTGAAATTGTCAACGTTAAAAAAGGTATTTATTTTCATCGTTTCCAAATAGGTAAATATTTGTATAAAATATTTGTTTTCTTTATACAAAAAGCGAGGGTTTTGTCACACCCGTTTTACAAAATAAATAAGCGTTTATGTCACAAAAGAAATCAATTTACAAAGCTCTCAGAAAAGTACCTTTATGGCACTTTTAGTCGAGATTTAGGTACAGATTTACACAAAGAAAACATTATTTACGTACATGTTAACGATGAAATATATGTAAATGTATTTATAAGGTTACGAAAGATCTAAAAACTGATCTGAAAACTAAGTGAGTGAGGATCATCTTGGTACGTAGTTTATGTCGTTTTGTGGACTTTAAGCCAACTTTATAACGAATGGTAAAACCATTAAACGCGACACTTATTTTAGCATTTTACTAATTACTAAAAAACTAAAACAACCCTATCAGACTCTGTCGCAGGGAGTTTCTTAAACATTTAAGTCACATATACAAAGACACACAGAACTTAGATCGCACAAATGCTTGTTTGTGGGAGTCAAACCCGCGACAAGTTTTGCCCAATGCCTTTCTCGTAAGTTTACCTCTCGGCTATACACGCAGTCAATTTAATAGTTAAAAAATCTAAAGGTAAGCGCGACTCCCTCTTGACCATGTAATTGAACTCGGGGAAAAAATGTCCACAAGTTAAATAAACTATTCCATTACTTAAGGAGGACATATACCTCTTAAAAAGATTTCCCTCGGTGTTCTGTCTCACAAGAACACTTGGTGATAAATATCCTAACCCGCAGTCGCCTGTATAAACTATTTTTTTAGTTTTGGACTTCTAACGAGTCTCTTGAAAAAGGTTGAAGATTTTGATTAACTGGCAACAGGGTAGTTTATATTGAGGGTTTCATACCCAAAAGAAAAAAATAGAAACCTAGTACAGAGCTTTCCTGTCTGTCTGTCTGTCACCGGGTTTTTTTTTTCATGAACCTCAAAGAAGAAAATCTAACAATATTACTGAGCTCCGCTGTTTGTCCGTCAGTCACTAGGCTGTATCTAGATTTGAGACCTAGACAACTGTTTTTTTGCAGACAATTAGGTTTGTATTGAAGCTCAAACAACAGATCAAGGTTAATCAACTGTTGCTACAGTAAAAAAATTGATGGATGCCTTTTCTCGTTTTAAAATTAGTTTTTTTTAGCCCATTCATTCAGGACCCTGTGTCGCAGTAAATCATACGTAACAGGTTTTATTCGCATACGTTTATCTTCCTTTTAACCTATATTAATATAATTATTTTCCCACAGACAAGCCGTCATCACCCAAATCCTGCGAGATCACTAACGTGACCTATGACTCTTTGACCTTGAACTGCACTCCAGGACATGACGGCGGCATCCGACAGTCTTTTCTGCTAGAAGTAAGTTTATTATACGAGATACTTAGTTGATTTTATTTTGATTAGGTTGGTTGCGTCGAATAATACACAGCTACACAGAGGCTAATTTGTGATTCTAAACCATCCAGGGTCCACCTGAACGCAAACAAAAAAACATGCAAATCGGTCTAGCCGTTTAAGAGGAATTTAGTGACTTGTATATTTATATGTGTATAAAAAACAACATTTAAATAATTAGAGTGGCAAAATCACAAGATGAACCTCTAGACATAGCTTGTAAAAATAATTTTCATTAAACCCTTGATTTCCAGACAAAATAATCCGACAACGTGTGTTATTATATTTAAAAGATAAAAAAAAGATATATCTTTTGTTACATGTCACCGATTGCGCCGAAGATATCTTGAGGGTCCAATATATCTTATTAATGTCACTTAGCCTCTGAAATATAAATCTTGAACCGCAGAAATACCTTTTTCCTGTGAAAAAAGTGTTTTATTTCGAACTAAGTGGAGTGTGTTACTTACTTTGGTTTTGGCGTGATAAGTCAAATGTTGAATTGTGGACGTCCTAATGTTTAAGGTTTTATTCTTAAACGTTATGTTTTGTGTTTGTGCTATATTGGAATGAAATCCTACTTCCAACTAATATTATAAACGCGAAAGTTTGTATGTATGGATGTTTGTTCCTCTTTCACGCAAAAACCACAGAATTGATTTTGACGAAACTTAGTACATACTTAGTTTATAACCTGGATTAACACATAGGTTAGTTTTATCCCGTTTTTTGTTCCCGTGGGATCTTTTATGTTATTTAATGGGTGTGCCCGCGGCAAACAGCCAGTGTTAATATATTTTGTTTAGTAAAGAGCTCTGCGGTTTGACCTGATATAATTCAAAAGCGAAATCACTTTTTAACATGAAAATATTTTTATTTTAAATAATATTTAATTTATTCAATCAAATTATTTTTAAAAGTTTACATATTCCAGCATTAAACCAATAAAGATTGAACAAATAGATTCACCGGTTTTCATGATTCCCGAAAATAAATATGTAGCAAAATCTTGGAAAAAAATAAAAAGTATTAAAGCCAATGTGAAAAACCCGGTATTTCAAAGAATTATGTTGAATCAATAGTATTACAATAAAATTGACTGTTTCATAATATTTTTTACACCTAACACCCTTTGCTGCTTTCGCAAAAAATCTATTATATTTACACTGCCTCCGATTTCCTAGATCTTCGACATGGCGACTGGTCTTCTCCTCCGCAACGTGACAAGTGATGACCCTGAGTTCGAAGTCTCAGGGTTGTCAGCCAGCAACTCTCTCGCCGTCTCAGTGAGGGCTTTCAACAGAAAAGGCTTTAGCGAAGCCCTGACCCTCACTTCCAGCTTGCTGAAATATCCTCAAAGACATACAGGTATGTTTCACAAACATGTTTTATTTGTCTTCATCCTAGCCTTTTCCCTACTTCCAGTCCAACTAGATGCAGCTAAGGTCAAGTGTTTTACAAGGAGCGATTGCCTATCTGACTTCCTCAACCCAGTTACCTGGGCAAAATGATATCCCTTCCATCTAAGTTAGACTGCTTATCCGACTTTATAGCGTCTGACTACTCGTAACGACTTTCAAAGATGTGTAAATAACAGCCTGGACCGAAAATTTAACGTGCCAAAATACGGAGGTGCTTGTTATGATACGGACCGACGTGTCAAGCGTAGCTTAACCTGTGTTCGATCAACTTGTACAGTTATGTCTAGCCACGATCTCCTCGATGCATTATTTATACATATGTATATTAAATCGTTTTTCGAGCTAAATAAACTGAAGTTCCCTTAAGGCGAATATTTCATCAAAATTTTGGACTGGATAAACCGATTTTGTTGATCATTTAATGGAAAATAGCTGTCATTTGATCAGCTGTTTTTATTTGAAGTGGGTAGTACGTTTTTTCCTCGAAAAAATATTATTGATTAGCAGTCAAACTATCTCTTCTTCTTCCTAAACATAATACTTGATCAATATAAAACAGTTTTGCCCACAGCTCAAGTGCCAGTCAAGGTGGAGTTGACGACAGTACTGATAATAGTACTGGGGGCTGTCGGTGTAATCGCGGCCATGACAGGCGTATCAGCTGTCATCTTCTGCTGCAAATACTGTAAAAGAGAGAGTGAGTATTCAATTTAATTTATTTTTTATTAATTCAATCAATAAAAAATTGGATGTACATTTTAAATGTAAAATATATTGGTTTTTAGCAATGAATTAATTTAAATAGTTATAAAATACATAATTTATTTATAAAATTTAAAATAGATTCCTTTTGTAGTGAATTCTTATTTTAAAATCTATAATTGGAATTCATAAAGTATTTTCTTACTTATAGATTTTTAAATTGCTTTCTAAAAAGACGCAATTTATTTAATCCAATTCAACAAATTGAAAACTCATTTAATCATAAAAAAAATCATTGAATAATAAAAATCCAAATCATTTTTACGAAAAAAATATTTTCAAAAATCAAAAGTTAATCTTATCTTTTCTTATAGATAAGCATGAAAAAGATAAAAGGCAGCAAGATGAGACATCAAACATACCGCTTACTGGTACAAAGGAATCGGAGAGCGTCGATAGTTTGGGTAAGCTTCACACCCTATAACTTAGTTTAACTCAGTTACTTGGAAATTGATTTTCTTTGACCTACTTAACCTTGTATTTACTTACTTGATTTTTATTGTTAACGGTCGGTACATACCTATTGAGAATATGTACCTAACAATGTTATGTTCTAAAAAATATATTTTGAGAGTATGCATTTCAATTTAAAAACCTTTATAATTTTAATACCTATTTGCTAGTCACCTATATACTAGATTTTCTTAAATATTCAATATTTCTAATTATGAAGATTGAAGTTCACTCAGGAATTCTACATCTAATATAATGCGTAACCAAGGCTCACATATCGGGCTTACAAGAATCACGGCTGAAGTGTCTGCAGTAATACATAGCCCATTTATACTGTAGACCATGGCTTAAGCCTTCCTGACCGGTCCTAAGACCATTTCTGAGGGACCGAGCGAAAGCTAGACAAATTAATTACTAATCTCACCTAATACTGACGGCGTTCTGAATATTTAATTGAAATCTGTAGCTGCCTACGTATTTCGTATTTACTCCGGTCCTTCGGTCTGAGAATTTGGTCCTCTGCGGCAGAAACTTTGAAAACATCAATGATGAGTTTACGAAAGTATTTTTCCAGTAACGGTCAATTAAGAAAGTATTTGTTAAAAAATATTTATTTTTCATTATACCTCAACCTACGCCGAAATTCACGTAATTTAAGAACAACACCAATTAAAATAATGGCTTGTAATTTTAGAGTTGAAATTCAACAAAACATCAAATTCGTTCAACCAAATAAATTTCACTTGAAAACCAACAAAAAACAGAAAAGGGAGCACTAAAGAGAATTTATTATCTTTTCTCCACAGATAAAAACCCTGATATAATACCGCTAGACGGGAAAATAAGCGACAGCTGTTCAAATAAATCTTCTACAACCGACTACAGTTCCATACGACCGCTCATATCGAAGACGACAGATAAATACGACATGTCTACGAATTGCGACCGATTTTACGATCACAACATCGATCCCTGCAACCAATATATTCAAGTAAGGCCAATGGAATACAGAAGGCCAACGTACGCGGCGACTTTACAGATGCCCAACCTTGGCCCCAGTATACAAAGTCTTGGGCCAATGAGTAGCTTGCATATGCCAAATGTTGGACCCAATGATTGTCATAGACAGCCTTATGATAAGGTTTATGAGGATTGGCTGAAGTATAAGAATGCTTTGCCGTTGAATACTAGTGGTTTGGTGAGTATTGTATCATTTTCTGATTTCTAGCGTAATTAGCATCTTAGAAAAGTCGTTTAATTTCAGATTTAAAAACCTGAATCTGTAAACGAATTACTTACAGACGCGAAAAAGAATATATTCTTTCTTTTAATTCTAAAACAAACAAATAAATCCTTTTAATTTTGTTTCTAAAACAGCTGGTCTTTATTCCCAAAAACGTCAACTACCCTCACTTCCAAAGGACCACGTCTTAACAAAACTAATACTCTTTTTCCATTCCAGCTACCAGCTGAACAGCTGTTACCACCGGAGCTCTACGCGACGCCTCCCCCTCCATCCCTCTACAGCAACCCAAACAGAAATCCATTAAATCTGACTCAAATGCCAGAACTAGAGCCTAGATACCACCTGGAACCCAGGTCCTTAGCAATGGACTCCAGAAGTTGTTCAAACTCGCCCCCAGTGAGATTCAACCCAGAAAACAATAGTGTCTATTTCAGTAAAAGCGTATTGGACAGAACAACTAATACTCTGCCTCATTTGAAGCCCAGAATAAATGGTAAGATTCAATAGCATCAACTCTTAAAACAAATATTATTCTTTATTATTTTAATACGGAGAAAACGCTGCGAATTATATTTGAAATTAAATACAAATAATACAGTGAAACATGTCACAATCCAATGAATAAATTAAAATTCTTGGCCAGACACCTCGGTAGCTTGGTTGGTAAAGTAAGCACATACTCGTATAGCCAAGAGTCGCAGGTTAAAGTCCTGTCTGTGTTTTGAATTTTTTTCATTCTTTTGCTTATATTTAATTGCAAATATTAATCACCGATTTCTGCTTGAGTAACATAAACCAGAATTGTTGGTAAGCTTCAAATTATGTGAATGGTTGTCAATATTTTGGTTAACCCATCACTTGATTTGAAAACAAATTAAATTGATTGACCTTTCAAACCTGGTTTCTAAAAGGTCAATCAATTTAATTGGTTGTCAAATCGGGGTTGTTAATGTAACATTTTCTGTACATTACCGAATGTACTATTAGAAAATGACTTTTGAACATAGTCGTAAAACATTGGAGACGTTTGCTCGTAAAACATGCCAAAACAATTTGGGCTACTCGTTTCATGCCATTGGCAATAAATTGATGTCAATACTAAAAATGGAAGAGAAAAACATTTTTGATAGAAACTATTTTTATTCCACTTCAAAATATCAACTCCATGTTCGCAAGTCTTTAAATTTCTTAAATCAAAGCGAAGTATGAAGTTACCGACAACAAATTTTAATACAACATTTTCCTCGAATCTTACTTTTGTCTTTGTTATGAAAAATGCGGTTTAACATGGAAAATATCATTTTTCCTTTGTATCATATTTCAGTAAAGCGTTGTAAAATTCAACAAATGGAAATCTGGTTCCGATTCAGTCGGTTAAGCGGAGTCTGCACTATTGCTACCTTTAAAACGAACCTCGGAGTAATATGTCCGCTTTTAGAATACCTGAATTTCAAATCTTATGAAACGGATTATTTTTATCGTTTTAGATTTTGATATTGCATGCGGTTTGTTATTTGTTTGTGTTTTCTTATTTCGAGCTTTAGGTGTAAGACTGCTTGTGTTTTGAGGATTTGTGTCAAATCATAAAATTAACATTTACATTGATTTCTGACTAAACTCTGAGTATTTAAGAGGACTGATAGAAAAAATCTTCAACATTGTTTGATTTGTGTTAGTAAAAAAAAAATGTTTGCTGTTCCGTTTTTTTTTGTACTTTAAAGGAATATGCTGTATATATTTGCCAAAAATTGCCCCTGACTAGCTTTTTTCCTTTCCCTTAACAAATGAATAGAAAAAAAGATCGAGAAAATACATTTCAGCTTATTTTTTTACAGGTAACTCGCCAACGCAGATGCCAAGTGAGCCGAAATGTGTGACAAAAACCAATGACCCAAACTTAGAACACAAAGTTACAAAAGAGTGTGATTGAAAAAAGTATTGAAATAAATACTCAATCTAGACTTAGACTGAGACTTAGGACTCAAGTTACAGGCTAGATGTGCAGCCTAAAGACTACTAGTGTTAAAAATGTAAAGTGTATATTTAATGTGATAAAAATTCGGTAAAAGTCGTTTTGGACCCGTCCGTCATTTCTTTTTGATAATTTCATTTCATTTTTGTCTAAATACATTCGAAATACAACAAAAATGTGATTCAATTATTTTCAATAAATAATTCAATTATGCTGCTAAATATTCAATCAATTTATTTGTATTGCATTTCTTTCCTTTTTTATATTATTGTAAATTAACGATAAATGTCAATTTATTAGATCGAAATAGATTATAAAATAGTTTGCATCTTCCAAAAGGTGTTTAAGACTGAATTTGTGTGCACACACATATAGATAAACAATAAAATCTGTGTGATTGTTATTGTGACTAATTGTAATGACACAGACCTAGTAAAAAATAGACGGTTTCGAGACAAACTCTTTCGATCTTCCGAGCTTTTGAGTTAAATGTGATAAGATGCCAAAATTAATATTGGGTGCCAATAAAATTGATTTTTAACAAAATAAGCACTTAACCAATTATTTGATTGTAATACGAAAATATTTTAAATTATAATCAGCTAATTAGAATTAATAGGTACGGCTATTCGATAACTTATACTAATAAAAAAGAGAATTCTTTGATATTAGCACCGTTTATCTTTTTATTAGGTCTGTGAAAAAAAGTATTTTTTGTCAGTCGTTAAATTATTTTGCAAAATTATACATGATTTGTATAAGATTTTTTTCAAAGTTGATTATTATGCGAGGACTTAGCTAGAAAAGTGTTGCAAGTGTAAATAATGTAAATAAAATAAGTATGTTATACAAAAAGTTGCCATACTAGTTAAATAGTCAAATAACTTGTATCTTATAAATAAATATTGTCAAAACGTCGAGCTTTTTGTTGTAAAAGATAATTTTAATAATTTTCGTGTTGGAGACCAGAAAATATAATAGACGGGGTATAAAAGTGAGGCCAAAATCATAAGCTTTTTTAATTAATTGAAAAAAAAGTTTAATACCTATTTGAAATTATTAAGTTGTTACATATATTTGCTTGGACCGTCTATTTCTTTTCTGGTCTGTGGTTTGTATAGATGGGTGTGATTATTTTATTTTAATGGAGAAATATAAGGAAATAATCACTTTAAAAGTGAGTGTTGAAAATTATAATGTTGAATACTCGGATTGAAGAAAAGAAGTTTGAAATATTATGCTCGGAAAGCGATGTTGTTTAAATGTAAAATATATAAAATAAAATAAAAATATATAAATTAATGTGATAAATGATTTTATGTTCACAAATATTTCTTTTTCAATACAAAATAACATTTCACTCAGGCCTAATATAATTTGCTTTTTTTTAAGTAAAAAAAAAGTATTTTTTGCAATTATTTAAAATAGTTTTTAATTTAATTTAATTTTTAACAGACCAAAATATAATGCAGATTAGAATTACTTTAGCTTTTTATTTTTATTGTAAAACGTAGAACCATGACATAGATTTTATAGATATTCTGGAAGTACAGTCGCTAAAAACAGTGTTTTAGTTACCATTTAAAAATGACAGGTTTTTATTGATTAAAAAGAAAACAAATATTTTTATTTAGATTTTTTTGTTTTTTAATTATTAACGACTGTATTTCCTGAAAATTTCATATCTTAATTAACAGTTCTTAGTATTTTGTATTTAAACATTTTGAAGTGATTATTTTATTTCATGTGATGTAAAATTCATTTGAAAATAATAAATGTGAGTTTATAATATAATTGTCGTTTTTATTACCCTAAACTATAATTGACACGTGTCATACATGAAATAAAAAACACAAAATTAAAAAATACATTAAAATTTCTGACTTAACTCAGCGACGAAGGTTCTGTGATGATTTACTTTACCTAATACGCGGGGCGCACTTGGCCAGAAATCGAAACGGCTTTAAGAGAAAGGGGGAGGAGTTTGCCCAGCAGTGGGGTCTAAACATAAGTTTTATTGCTATTTATTGGTGGCGTGTTAAGCTTTCTTTCTACAAGAAAATATCATGTTTTGGAAATACCTCTTCCATTCATTTTAGACTATGTTATATAACATTACAAATTTTGGTATCGTTAGTAATTATCATTATTTTTTTTATGTTGTCATTACACAAAAAGACAAATGTGTAAATAGATAAAGATTTCTCGTTAAAATATTATTTTGAAAGTCGATCTTTCGGCACTCAAATAAAAGTTTTGCGAAACGAAATCACATTACAGTTTAATAACTAAGTTAAGTAAAATCATATCTTTTATCAAAGAATGAGACGTTAATATCTTTTTGATTACTTACCGATAAGAGCAAAAAACAAATTGCGACCTCATTCACTCGACAATTAAGTTCGTTTTTGAATGACTTGTGAATATAATGACGGTATTCAAGAACTTTCATTATTATTATGCTTACTTAGAGACAAAAGTCTAAGTTTGTAGACAAGTTACATTTCACCGATCGGTAACGAATCAGCAATTCACCGAAATCACTTTTTTTTTTGTTTTTTTTTAATAAATAAATAAATAAATGCGCACAACATCACATACATTGTTCTGAACCCAAAGTAAATTGCTAAAGCACTTGTGTTATGGAATTCAGATAAAACGAAGGTACTACAAACATCCAGACCCGCGACAATGTAGAAATGTGAATTTTTACATTGACTTGACCGGGGAACGAACCCGGGACCTCAGAGCTAGCGATACCTTGAAACCGGTGCCTACGCCACTCGACCACGGAGGTCGTCAGACTTGTTAAAATAACGTCACTTGTCAAAATAGAAAGTCATTCCTTAGATACATGTCATATTTGCCTAAAACTATTGAATATTAAAACATGCTCAGCAAAATAAAATAGATTTAAAACATCTAAAGACCCACGTTTTGAACTCTATTTCTACAATTTTTTATCAAAATCGGCCCAGGTGTTTTCATAGATCTAAATTGCATTGTCACCGGGTTTGAAGCTATCTGCTAGCTTATCGGGAAGTGCCTTAAATTGAGTTGCAAAAAACCAAACGGAACGACAAACAAACAAAAGAGAAAATGAGTGTATAAAAACGTGGGACAAAATACATAGAATGGAGATTTTTTTACTAATTTGAACAAATTATTCTCAATGATCCCGTGAGATCAGCAACGGGCATTGAAGTTACAAGTCACGGGTAACACCGCAGGGCATGTCTAGTATCCGTACTCAGTAAATAGACAAGCGCATTTGTAAATATTGAGTCTACAACTAATGTTTGTCTTTGTTAGTTCCCGTAACGAGCTTAACAGTTTTATTGTTTGACAAGAATGCATGGGACGATCCGGTCCAGTAGCTTTATTGGGATATACTTTTAGAGGATAAGAAAAAAATTGTTAAATACTTTTGTAGTAGTTTGACTCGAAACAATGAAGGTGCAAAACAGAAAATAAATTGAAAACAAAATTGGTAGTCCGTCAAGTTTATGACAATAACAACGTTGTTCATCATCCTAGCCTTTTCCCAACTATGTTGGGGTCGGCTTCCAGTCTATCCAGGTATTACAAGAGGTATTACAGGGTCTTTCAAGAAGCGACTGCCTATCAAACCTCCGCAACCCACCCCTCAAAGATGTATGAATAACAGCCAGGACCCACAATTTAACGTGCCTTCCGAATTAACGTTGCTTAGTACCGATCCTTATTATTAGTATTTTTTACTATGGCAGCTATAGAAATATACCATCTATAACAATATCAACCGACTGGCTGTCACTGTTTGAGATGCAACCTGGTAACAGACAGACAGACAGATGTGTTTCAGTATTAGGGTCCGGTTTGACCCTTAGGTTGAAAGTAGAAACTGCACATCAACGAATGCTTGTTTTGAGTCAGGGTAATAATGTGCATATGACTTGTCTTCGCGATACAAGAATTAAATCTTAGTTCAGGAGTCGTTAAAAAAACACAACCTTCTTTTTTTCTTATTATTCGAAAATTATGGAAAATATATGAATCAAAACCTAGGGCTATTATTAGTATTCTTATATGCCTACTTAGCACTTTTAATACTAAGAACAACTTTTATATCATAATCTTTCTTTCTCTGAATCGATGTAGGGCAAGAAAACTAGATGCTAAAATTAAAACGTCCTTATCCCCAACGACTAAGGTTTATTATCACGTGTCTTAGTAACTACTCACATACAGTAGGTACGGTTTGCAAAGAAATCAACCACCTACATGAGAAGCTCAAAAAATGTTATGAAAAAATAATGTTTTGATAGCTGGTTTTTAATGGAGTTCTGATATCGTATCTTAGACGCAACAATAACATATTGCATTTGTAGATTGAGAATATTGTTACTTTGCTTAAATAATACAACGGTTTATTCAAGCGTATTTATTTTCAAACCCAACCGGGGAACTTAATCTTGAGCTGAAGCGTTGGTGAGGTCACAAATCAATTTGGCAACCCTCATTGCTATATAAAAAACATGATTATAAAAGCTTAGTCTCTAACAGTTGTAATTTTAACCAACCTATCATTTAATGTCAATGACCGAGAGTTCAAATTCCTCCATTAACTTGTCACACGTCTAAAAGCAAAGTATTCGACATCTAGTAAACTATTAAATGATGTATGTAACGGTTTACTCACGCGTATTTATCGGGGTAGCCCGACTAGTAGAGTATCAGTTCGACTCGCGATCCCGCCGCGTCAGCTCATGATTAAGGACTCCGGTTGGGTCCGAAACTCGGGCACCTCTGATAAATACGCGTGAGTAAAACGTTACATCATTTAATGTTGTATCAGTCTCACGATAGTTATTATAAGAATCTAGTAAACTTATATCAGATTGTGTTCAGAAAATTCCATTGCTGACGTTCCTTTTTTCGATAGAAACACGAACAATAAAAGTTGAGAGCGATCTTTGTTTGCGATTTGATCTAAACTTTTAAGTGGAATCATATTGGGATTATTACTTTCCAATGAGCTTCCGATTACAATTTTCTTTGCACTTATAAGCTTTTAAACTATTCTCTTGTCATCAATCAGATATTTTTATCAGTAAATTAGAATTGGAGTTCTTTTCTTGATTTTTTTCTTTTATTAATATGTCTACAAGATATTTTTTTTCGTTAATGATAAGGCTGCAACTTAAAGAATCATAACTACATAATCTATCATAAGCCCTGCTTTTAAAAGCTATAAACAGAACCGAAATTTTCTGGGCTTAAAAGAGGTGATGACCCCTGAGTTTGTTTCCATCTTTCCTCTCAAAGTGGCAACTTTTGGTGAATGGAAATGTCGACTCCAGCAAATTTAAAGTCCATTTGTCACGTGATACAATTATTATATTTGCAGAATAAACTATGTCATAATCTATATCTATATATCTATATACTAATATATAAAGCTGAAGAGTTTGTTTGTTTGTTTGTTTGATCGCGCTAATCTCAGGAACTACTGGTCCAAATTGAAAAATTATTTTTGTGTTGAATAGACCATTCATCGAGGAAGGCTTTAGGCTGTGCACCATCACGCTGCGACTAATATTAGCTAAGATATAATTGAAAATGTAAAAAAAAACCGGGCAGGTATACCTAAATCATAACTTATATCTTCTACCCACGGGGACGAAGTCGCGGTCAACAGCTAGTATGATATAATACCACATCATTAGATGATCCCCGAATTATCATACCTTTTAACAGTTTTATGCAGTTCTTGAACAATTTTAATATTTTCTCGAACACCAAAATATACTATCGATTGGATTAACCACCGATTAGGACGAAATTTACAGCACACCTTTTGACACTCATAAATAAGGAGAAAATTGATCCCATTATGGCGGGAATTTACGCGGCCATTTTTAAAATGGCTTCAGGTTATCGCTTGGTTGTGGAGATCTCAATTTGATTGTAATTTTAAATAATATTAGCTGTCGATCGATTATTTGTGTTTTATGGTTTTATAATCGGATTGCCCGCGTGTGTAATTTAGTTACATTAAAGATTTTTAGATGAATGTTCTGTTTAAGTAACTTGATTATGATGGTAATGGATTACGATGGATCAACAGAAATTGAGCGTCGAGAGGTAAGTAGGAGAAATGACATGACTTTAAGGCGTTAATAATGATAGGAGTGGTTCAAATATTTTTGGTTATTTTTGGTTTCCGTGCCTCTACTACTGAGACGGCGCTGTTTGTCCGTCCGTCTGTCACCCACCAGGCTGTCCGTCATGTACCGTGATACCTAAATAGTTGAAATTTTCACAAATTTCGATTTACGTAGCCTGTATAAGAGCAAATACAAAAAATATAAATCGAAGTTAAGCAACGATTTGTAGGGTCATGCATATGTACTTTATTGGTACGGAACTGTTTGTCGCCAGTCAAACTTGCTTGACTTGTTTTTTAGGTTATTGAGTACAAACTCGAATATTTAAATTCACAACCAATCACAACATTTAATGCTTTCTCACCTCACAATTTAAGCCGCATGTAACTTATCAACGAGTATATAATTTGAACTTAAGTTCAACCACATTTCGACCGCAAATTGTTGTAAACTTAAAATTCGCCGCCATTTTGGTGAGCGCCCATTTTGTAGTAATTGTTAAGGATTACAGACCTATTAGAATTAATTGTTTAGGTGTTGACTGAATTTAAACGTTTTATGTTATCAATTAATGTAAGTGGCGTGTTTTTACGAACTGCGTTGGAGCATGTATTTTGCATTAAAAAGCAAGTTATAAGAGAATAAAGGCAGTTTATTGGTACTTTATTAATTTTTGGATAAAACTTCACTTAGTTTTGTTGGGTGTAAGTTTTTCTTATATCTGGTATATTAAGATGTAAGTTACAACATTTTTAATTTTTATAGTCTTATATTCCACCGGATTTTTTCACCTTTATAAAATATTTCACTTCCTGAGATATATTCTTCCTTTTCCAATAGCAGAATGGAACTTAAAGAATTTTTCAAATCGGTCTCGTGTTTTCTGGGATTAGCGAGTTCAAACAAAAAACAAACTCTTAAGCTTTTAATATTAGTGTAGATTTACAACCCAGTATCACAATTGAACTAACCAAACATCGAATTAATATAGTACTAACGAGCAAGTATTCATCAATGCTCGCTTCTTTTGAATATAGCAAAGAAGCTAAGCTACAGGGCATTTAAAAACCTCCATTATACTTTAAAAAGTGAAAACTACCCTCTCAAAATAATACACCAAAAATATCCACAGATACTTGTTTCCTAAGAGATTTAAGACATTATTTGCATTCGACGCAAACACTAGCCGATGTTAATTACCAATTTGCAGTTCAACTAACGTCTAGTAGTTACATGGTCTGTGGCAGACTGACAAACGTTTTCATGACTATTTACTTTTACGACGGACTTCATTGAATTGTGTTAAATAGTAATGACAAATGGGGACTAATTTAAGTCTATTTCTAACATCTAACTGTCCAATAAAAGGTACCTGGCCAAGGTATCATTGTGAGTTTGTCCGTCTGTTACCAGGACTCATGCACCGTAGTAAGTAGAGCGATGAAATTTTCACAAATGATGGTGAAAATGCAATTATTCAAAAAGCAAAAATCAAAATCAAATCAAATTGTTGACCATGCATTATATGTGAAAATTTAAACTGTCTATCTTTTATTATATGTCAATCAATCAATCAATAACTTTATTGCGTTCTATAATGTGTACAAGGCTGGTGGGTAAAATTAAGAGAAGCAATTATGGACCCTGTCGGGCACAGCAAAATTAGTTTTTTATCTCGACGACCTCCGTGGTCGAGTGGCGTACGCACCGGTTTCAAGGTATCTCTAGCTCTGAGGTCCCGGGTTCGATCCCCGGTCGAGTCAATGTAAAAATTCACATTTCTACAATGTCTCGGGTCTGGGTGTTTGTGGTACCTTCGTTGTATCTGAATTCCATAACACAAGTGCTTTAGCAACTTACTTTGGGTTCAGAACAATGTATGTGATGTTGTCCGCATTTGTTTAAATTTTTTAATCTAGGGCCTAAAGTGTTATTAGTCTTATTGGAGTTAATAAGGAAGGCTATATTTCTCGGATTCAAATAAAGATAACTTAAATATTAATTTTTACCAACACACATTACTATAGAAATGCTAATGTAAATGGAAAGGTGGAAGTTGAGTTAGAACGTGCTTCAATAAACTTGCGGACTTTCAGTCTTTTCAAAATTCAGCTGAATTCCGAATTTTTCTTGACTTGAATCCATTTTCCACGGAATTTTAAATCAATGTTATCCCTTCATTGTTTGTTTACTTCATAAAAACAAAAAACTACGTATAACCTTCATTTTCTGGAAATTTGTCTGACGGAATAAACAGTATTTTATTTGTTAACTAGTGTTGACCGCGACTTCGTCCGCGTGGTTAGAAGATATAAGTTATAATTTATACTTGCCTTCTATCTATCTTGTAGGATTCAGTCAGCGTTTGCAATGTAAGCGCAAAAAATGTGTTTTTTTACGACCTCACATAAGAAACCTCAAAAATTGTAGCCTATGTGTTATTCTGATGTATAAGCTATATTGTGGTAAAGTTTCATTCAAATCCATTCAGTAGTTTTTACGTGAAAGAGTAACAAACATCCATACATCCATACTTATTAACTTTCGCCTTTATAATAGTAGTAGGATCAATTTCTAAATAAAACTATACTACAACCGCAATACCAAAAAAATAGAGGGAAAGCATTAGTTTCTGTTATCAAAATAAGTAATGCTAGAAATACCACTGTTTTACCCCTGCAAGGGTGAGAATGGCGTAAGGGGGAGATAAGATTATCTAGTGTTATTTATAAAAGCGACTGCGTTGAGCTGGGAGGCTGTGTTGCCAGGGTATCGGGGAATGGTAGGAAGGTAAGTTGTCGTTTGTTTCAGAGCTACTAAATTAGAAGTTTTTTCGTGAAACATTTTTTAATGGAATGATGTTATGTTTAGTACTAATTATGAAAAATAATTGTGATTTTAATTTTATGAGGACGTTCTTTAATACACAATATATTTGTATGAAAAGCTTCCAAGTAAATATTATTTCGGAAGGCATTTCTTATTTGAATTATATTATTGGTACATTATTGGTACATTATTGGTTGGTAATTATATTATTGATTACAAATCTGTTTTAAGTAAGTATTTAATATTCTTTATGTATTTATCATTTTGAAAATAATTTTAGCGGAAATAGAAAGTTTTACAAACATCTACTTGTACTTGAATAAGAACCTCCCTTTAATTAATAGTAGTTATTTTATTGTGACGACTGGCAACACAGTCGAGAGTTAATACTCTAGGTAGGTATACTTTTTGTCTGTTCTTATCTGATGCGGTTTTATCCAAGTCCTGTTAATTTGGATCCGGTGTAATGCCGACAAGTTACGACATGACTACCAACAGTAGCACTATGTTTGTACAGTCAACAGCAAAAGTAGATGTTTAAAGTCTGAAATACGCAAAAAAAAAAAATTGTAATCAAGAAACGACTTTTACAGTTATAATTTGACGAACGAGTTATATTATGAAAGTTAATTTTTCTTTAGTATTATAACGAAAACAAATCTAACTCAAACTTATCCGGATTTTTCATTGAATTACGAAATTCAATTAAAAAATTCAAACTCTTCAAATCAATGTGCGCGACGTGTCGCGGTTTCGATCCCCGCGTTTGACAAGCGTTTGTCTGATCCACGAATGCTTGTTCTGAGTCTGGGTGTCATTGTGCAAGTGGTTTGTATGTTCATGAAACCCCAGAAACCAAAAAAAAGATTACTATTCCAGATAACCCAATATCACTTAAAACTAAAACATTTCCCCAACAGTTAAAAACTAGCCGCCATTACGGAACCTTCGGCGCAATCTCTTAGCCCTTTTCACAACATTAACTGAACCAAGGTAAGGATGGGCGACCTTTCGTTTTATTGTGCTATAAGTAAATAAAACTAACGGTTTATTGACTAAGAAGGTCACAAAGCGTGGGAAAGGTCTTGAGTTAGGGTTGTCACCTTTCTAGTGATTTAAAAAGGTTTGTCTGTATTTGAGAACTTCGTTTACAAAGTAACGATTAGGTGAGGTGGAATTAACACTAGTCAAGGTCGGGTTTCTTATGCTTGTGATAATTTTGTGTGAAAAATAAATTGGTGGCTTTATTTTTAGTATATTTCGTTGCTATAGCAGTATCAGTAAATTATCTGTGAAAATTTTTAGCTATAGCGGTTCATGAGATTGCCTAGTGACGGACAGACAGACAATGGAGCTTCAGAAACAGAGTTCCGTTTTTTCCTTTTTTTAGAATATTGATGTTTAATAACAGTAGATATTACATCTATCACATAATAATTCTTATTATAAGCACTCACAAATGAGGTTTGACAACTACATATATTCGGACCAAACAAGAGTCCTTAATCATAATTTAACGCGTTGTTGAAACAAAAACTGTTTGTTGAAAAAAACACACCAATTCTGGCATAAAATTCTTTCAACAACACAAACAGCCAACTATATATTCTCGATCTAAAAGCAAAACAAAAACCGCGAGACTGGCTTTAGAAAAACTCGTGTAGGACAAAACTAGTGCAAACTTATATGATCTAGAGCCGGTAAACCCCTCATGTGAAGATAAGACTTCTTCATACTAGCTTTAGTTTGCGTTCAGGGCGCTTACATGGAAATATCCCTACTAATATTATAAATGCGAAAGTAACTCTGTCTGTCTGTCTGTCTGTCACACTTTCACGTATAAACCACAGAACTGTTTTTAATGAAATTTGGTACAGAGACAGAGTTGCCCTTGAGAATTAACATAGGATAGTTTTTATCTCGGACTTTTGAAGAGTTCTTTTGGAAACGCGATATAACCGACCTCAACGCGGGCGAAGTCGCGTGCGAAAAGCTATGCAACTATATTTGTTATGCTAGCAGTTTACTGGTGAATTGATTGTTGAGACAGACATTATCTGAGTTCAAGCATATAAATAGACCTTAAATGTTGATTACTAATCGCAAATTATCCCACGGGAATGTAAAATCTATCTTATGTGTTAATTCATACTGTAAACTATCTGTGAACTAAATTTCGTCCAAATCTGTGCATTTGTTTTTGTGTGAAAGAGTAACAGACATCCATACATACAAACTTTTAGGATTATAATAATATTAGTACGATAATAGGATTATTTATTAGTTTTTTTGTAATTTAAAATATTTGTTTTGTGTTTTTCGGTTTAAAACGAAAATCCTATTACTTGGGCACTTTAGGTCGGGGTGTCTGTAGTTATGACACCATTTTGACCAGGCTGACTTATGAACCGACTAGCTATTGCCCGCGACTCCGTCTGCGTGGACTTCAGTTTACAGCGTTCGGTGGTCCCCGTTTCCATGGAAATAAATCCCCTTAGTGATCTTATAGCTTTTACACACCTTTTCAATTTTCCCTCGGGAACTATTTCAAAAATTGGGATAAAAGGTAGCCTATGTTCTTTTCAATGTCAATGGCTATATGCATGCCAAATTTCATCCAAATCCGTTCAGCCGTTTTTGCGTGATTGAGGAACAAGCATCCAAATATTCACACTTTCACATTAATATATTAGTAAGGATATAGGTAACCATTTTTTATGAATCTAGATCGATTGTTTTTTTTTACATATTATTATAATGTATTTCTGTTGAAGTTCTGATAACAAAAACAAAGAGTCAACATCGACGTTGTTATTTTTATCCTATTCGTGTGGAAAGTGCACTGTTTGTGTAGTCCATCTCGTACTATTTTCCTGGATAGAAAACGATAACTTAATAAAATAAATGCTATTTATAAAATAAAATAAAAATACCTAAATAAGGCTGTTTTAATAAAACCAGTCAATTCGGTGAAATTCAAACAATTTTTTTTTATGTAACAAGAAACTATATTTTTAATTTTTTTTTCATGAAAAGATTTCAATACGTCTTCGCAGGGAACAAAAAATCAAAAAATAATTTGAAAATTTTGTCTTTAACAAAACTCCTTCAACTTATTTTTATATTTTTTAAAGTTTTTCCCCTTGTCTCCATGTAACCGCACCATTAACTGTGAAACTTCCGCAACACAGCGCAGCTCCAATTTCAACGGTATACTATTTTTTCTCGACATTTTCAAAGAACGCTGTAAGTGAAATATGATGATATTCTGTGGCGCGATGACGCAACTTTCCGCTTTTTAATTAAATAAGAATATTCCTTTAAACTGAACTAGATGAGTTGTTTAGTGTGCTCATGTAAAACAATGTTTATTTTTTCTGCAGTTTGCAAGTTGTTTAGGTGCTGGAAATAAAAAAAGACCTGAGCTTTCGTATCCTACTAATATTATAAACGCGAAAGTTTTTATGTATGGATGTTTGTTAGTCTTTTAACCACTGAACCCAGTCATTTCAGTCTTTATAATTATTTATTTTATCAAGTGACTAGCTGTTGCCCGCGACTTCGTCCGCGTGGATAGAAGATATATTATAAGTTATGATTTATATCTGCCCTGTTTTTTCCACATTTTCCATTGTATTTTCGCTCCTATTAGGCGCAGCGTTTATAGCCTAAAACCTCCCTCGATGAATGATCTATTGAACACAAAAAGAAGTAGTTCCTGAGATTAGCGCGTTCAAACAAACAAACAAACAAACTCTTCAGCTTTATATATTAGTATAGAGTATAGTTTTGACGTTCACTGATCGCTTGGACAGATGAAATATACCTATAGGCACGATTATGTGTTTGTTTCTCTTAAGCTTTCAATTCTCACCCCATTACACGTTACACCTACTACTAAAGTTCACACTATTATTCGTGCTCCTTTACAATAAATAATTAAGCAACTTAATTACAAACAAGACTACAATTCCAACCCTGAATGTGCTATCAAAGAGTCTAGATAATCCACATTAGCAAACGTAAGAACATTCGGTACATCAACAACATCTGGTCCACGTAAACAGAGTTAATAAGGGAGGCTGTCAATATACTGACGGCCCGACCTTGGAGACGTAGTGAGTATACGAGGAATCCTTAAGATCACTACTATGGAAACTCGAATTAATTTTCACTCAAGTTTATTTTTATCACTTTTGCCTCGATACAGTGAGTTGGTTGAAACCAATCGCAAAAGGTAAAATAAGGGAAAAATGCATATTTTTGTTAAATACATTTGTTTTTTTTATTACAATGCATTAAAAATAATTCAAAATGGACGTTTAAGTTTCGTACCTATGTCAAGTAATTAGCACGTGAAAGATAAATATAATCCTTTATCAAAAAAGTAAAAAACAACAAGCCTGTGGAAAACTAAAATAAAGAAAACCTTGAACTTTTCAATTTCGCCAAAATTAGCTTGAGTTGAAATTAACCAGAAAATTTAAGCAAACAATAACTGGGTTATATACAACATTATATTTACATTAGCCCAAAACAAATTTAATGAGTTTCTAAGGCACTATAAATTACGTCTAAGAAACAATTACAACATTTCTTCAAAATCTAATTTTACCAGAAACAATTCTTAATGGTAATTACTTTTTCGATTTTAAATTAGAAATATTCAAATATATACCGATTTGGAATATTTTTTGAGTTTCAAAGTAGAAATAATATAACTTTGACACGCATTTCTGTCATTAACACCTAAAACATTGAAATGATGTGAGTAATACAACTGTTTTACATTACTGGAAATGTGATACCTATTTCTATTACCAAGTAACGAACACTTAAGTTTACATTAGTGCCTTTATTTCTACGAATATTGCGTGGTAAATATAGTGTTTTGTGTTTTGCGATCTTAACTTAGACAAATGCCTATCTAATGAATATAGCGATGTATTTATAAAGTTTCTTGCCAGTTCTTCTCCATAGGAATGACTTTTTGAATCCGCGCAATTAGAGTAAATAGCATAACTATAGCGTTTTAAAAATGCCTGGAAAACGGAATAATTGAAAAAAAAAACTAATACAATTAATACATAAAAAAGTGAGAAATAAATGTGTGTATGGAAAATGTATGCTCACTTCACAGATTAGTCACGATGTAAAAACAAATTCAACTTCTTGATCAGCGACGTCGGATGCTAAATTGGCAAAGCGACTTTCCTTTTGAGTCCTGTCTGAGGTTAAAATTTTTCAATTCGACAACAATTAGAACTGGCTACTTACATCTTTTATAGAGCGATAAAAAAGTGAGTTCGAGAAAACTTAGTAGTGGTTCGGATAAGATCAAAAGGTCGCCGGGTATATTCACTCCGTGTTGCTAAATACTATTTTGTAAATAAAATTAATTGTAAATTATTTGGTGTTTATTTTAGGTGACAATTTAATAGAAGTTTTCATTTTGGTCCTCTCTTTGTGGCTGTGTTGTTTTTAGCAAAAGTATTTTATTAGTTACCTTAAAGTTTATTAATGGACATACGATTAAATACTTTGTAGATAATGTTGTAGTATTTAAATGAATAGAAGGCCGTATGTTGTGAGAGGTGTGGTTTCGATTCCATCAGGAGTGAATCATAAATTTAGTCCTTATTCTGCCAAATGAAAATTTTAGGCTTAACTTATTTTTTACATAAAGTAAAGAGATAATTGTATTAAATTATTACTCTCAAAAAGATACTTGTGTTTTTATGTAATTTAAATATTTGTGCAATTAAATTGTAACGATGTTTCAATTATCAGTTTCGTTAGAAATGCAAACAAAGGTATTTACTAAACTTTACAAATAAAATTTAAATCAACAAAATGTGTATTTGATTTGATCTTCACATGTTTCGAATAGTCCATTCAATACTAAATTAAATGTATTAGAATTGTTGCAAAACTTACTCTCTGAGACTACGTTTTGCTTTTGGTTTTGACTGCATAGAGAATATAATATAATGATTTATCTAATATATAAAATTCCCGTGTCACGATGTTAGTTACCGTACTCCTCCGAAACGGCTTAATCGATTTTTACCAAATTTCATATGCGTATTCAGTAGTCTGAGAATCGACTAACATCTATTTTTCATACCCCTAAGTGATAAGGGTTGCTCACACTTAAAAAACTATTTTATTTTTTGGACGAAATTTTTTGTTTTTATTTTTTTTATACTGTGGCATAAAAAATACATAAAATTCGAAAAAAGCATCCGGCAAAACAACGTTTGCTGGGTCAGCTAGTTGTAATATAAAAAAAAATACAATATTGCAACCAAAGTTATAACTGACAATGTTAGTATGTTTGTTACACTTTCACGGATATATTGCTTAACAGATTTTGATGAATTTTACAAAATATCTGACAGCTTGAGGTCTAAAACAGTACTAAGACTACTTTTCGTCACAAAACCGGGGCACATTCATTTTTTGCAATGCGAAATAATTGAGAGTTTTGTGAAAAATCGAACTATTTTTAATATTGGTGATTAATTCACCCCAATTTCAATCCAAAAAGATTGAGCTGTCAAGTTTTAACAGACATACTTCCACCTTTGAATATTAAGTGGTAACAAGTCTACTACCTTCCTTTTTCGCGAAAGCCTTAAAATAAGCCCGTATGAAACGTAAAGGATCATAACCCTCACACAGAACGTCAAAAGAAATAACTTAATAAAACTTCTTCAATTTACTCGCGACCTCATAACTTGAACAAAAACCGTTCAAGCAAGAGTCGGACTCGTGACTCTGAGGGTTCCGTATCAATAAGCTTAGGTAAAGGAATCGAAATCGTAATAGGCATTGCTATTGCGATCTTTAATTTTAGTATTTTCTGTTATAGTAGATATAAAGTCTGAATATTTCACCGTCTATATATCGCGGTTCATGAGATACAGCCTGGTGACAGATAGACAGACAAATGGTCGGACGAATTAACGGACAGATCGTCAGACTTACAAACAGATGGACAGACTGACAGACGGTTATATAAAAACATGGACTAACAGCGGTTTCTCAGTAAAAGGGGTTGCGTTTTACCCTTCGGTTGCAGATCCCTAAAAATGGCTTGTAAAGTGCTTATCAACTTGTATGGCAGCCATTTTTTATTTCGAACTTCAGTTTGAATGCTTTGTGACCTAAGTGGGATTGTGGTCTGGTTATAAGTAGACCATTATAAAGAAGATTTGTCATAATGATTGCTTGTGAGTTAGTGATTTTTGAACCACTTGGATTTATTGTTAACGGTTGGTGGAGTTTTTTGATTGATATCTCTGAAATATTGACGCTAAAATAACTGTATTAATTTAGAAAAGGTTACCTAAATTAAAATAGGTATATTTCTTATGAAATAATAGGCACCTTCGCCTGTTTTTTATGTTAGGTTGCAGAGGGTACATAAAGACAATAAAAATACAATGTTGTATCCGCAAACACTTATTTTGAACGAATTCAAAAAGGATGAGTTTCCCAATTCAAAATACTTTGGACTATTATTTTTTCGTCGTTAAATAGTTGTTATTCGGTCCCATAAAGTTTGGCCAGTAGTTTGTAGCATGTAGGTATTTTTATTGTTAAAACAATATTATTGTTCAGTGTGTGTCAGTAAATCTAGACGTATCAAACACAAAAACTTGCTTTGATCTAATAACAATTCGGGGTTCATATCACAAACAGTATTTACAGGTAAAATCCCATTAGTTTACAGGATATTAATCAGGTTTGATTTCCTCAGGGCGTGCCTCAAGCAAATCATTCACAAAATAGGTTGACCTTTGCTTTGTAAAGAGCTATTATTATCTATACTAATTTTAACTTAAATCTGAGATCGAATATAAAGCGGTATTCTGTTTAGGACAATATATGTTTATATCATTCTGTTTAGGACAGAAATAATAGGTATATAGTAAAAATATAATTTAAACACTTAACTTTAACATAATAAAAATAGCTGTATACTTACATTAGGGCAAAACATGATGTTACTTGTATATATTTTTAAGACACAACTCGACATAAGATCAACCTCAGTATTTTAAACGGATGAAATTCACATGTATAACAATAACACTAACGACTATAAACACAACCTAAAACATGCTAATAATGTTGCATTACTAACTCCAAAATACCATTTTATTTTTCCAACTGATATTACTAAAACCTAAGCATCAACATACTTGCTAATGTTCCTCGCTTCCGAGTTTCAACCTCCACAAATTTCAACCCTAAAACTGCGGTCGTAGGTTGAAACTAGCGGGTTGAGTTGACTCATGCATAATGCTCTGCATTACATTTTATTATGGATTGAAAACTTGGCATTTGTTTCCATATGATAACAACTGTTTGTTTGAACTATTTTGTGTGAAAGTTAGCTTTTTCGTTGTGTTCAACCGTGTATTTATTTAGGTCAAATAATGGTCATAAAAGATTTTTATCTACAATGCTTTGAGGCGTAAGCTTACTGAAGAAAAGGCTACGATAAAAAAGTAATGGGTTTCGTGAATTGGCTTTTCGTATTATGATTTGCTTAGCAAAAAATGTGGGGATTTTACCGAGTTTTTAAACTCTATCATTATTATTAAATGGTTCCTTTATTAAAAGGAAACAGAACAAAATTGTTGAACTGATTGTCAGTAATCGCATCAAATAGTACTTAATTTATATTTCTTGATTCAAGCTTATTCTATACATATTCCTTACCAATTAAATGTTTAACACATGTTTTTGCTGTATCTGAAGCTTACCCCAATATATCAGAGAAAGCTCCAACTGAATCGGATAATCTTTTGCCGAGTTCATCTCGCAAAAGTGCGCAGATAAAAAATTATGGTAACCACGCTACAAGCATTCCTTTAAAAAATATTCCTTCTTTCTTTAACTTTACTACAGAAACTACATAACAGATACTACAGGGTCCATAGTGTACAATATTATGTAACACCTTTTCTACATAATTATGGAAAGCAATAAAAATATTGAGTATTGAGTACAGATCACCCAGACTACTATTCCGGAGGTCGTGGGTTCAATTCCAACCGAAGTCAAATATTTATGTGATGAGCAAGATCATTTGTTCTGTGTTTGGGAGTAATTTGTCGATAATAAGTATGTATGTATATTTAGAAATACATAAGTATGTTTATTAGTTATCTAGTACTCATTATACAAACTTAGCTTACTTTGAGACTAGATGGCGTTGTGTCATCATTCTGGAATATCACTCTCACTTTGAGAGTCAACATATCCCTACTTAAAAAACATCCTTTTATTATTCAAACGCCGTTGCTGTACCCAACATAACGTATGCACAAATCTGTACACTATTTTTTCCTTGCACAATCCCCTGGGCCCTGAGTGAGTCAGGTCACAGTATCACATTCGAAAACCCTAAAAGCTCTGGACGTCTCTGAAAATAAAATTCACTTTGACTCGGAACAGAGTTTTGTGAACAAATTTTGGAGTTTTAGATTTTTGTTTCGAACTTTTGCGGAATGATAGTCAGTTGTTTAGCTTCCTTTGTTTTATTTTTGTTTGGGATAAGGATAGCAGTTTTTAATTTGGGATTCTTTGTATGAAAGGATAGGCGAATTTAGTAAGTCACTGAGCTAAACCCACTGTGAGTGACGTATTGCGAGTTCAATACCTGAATGCGATCCAAAAAATTTAAAAAAATCCAGGTGTGTCTTTGTGTATTTGACACAAAAATTACATTTGCTTAGAGTGGGAATCGTTGATATATATTATATGAAAAGTTTTATCAATAAGCTCTTTTGAGACATCATTGTGAGGTTTAGTGTTAACTATATGTTTATGCAAAGAGAGAAAAGTTTTCAGAAAACACTATAATGAACTCTTTCTTGTTTTTCTCTACCACTTGTTTATTCTTATTTTGCTTCTTTCTCAACATTTTTAGCACATGCAACTTGTTTTATTTTATAAGTATTTGTGTGCACTTTCCTCATTGAAGCATGGAGGAGTTTCCTCTGGGTTTTCTCAGTGCAGATGGTGCCTACTACACTCGTCCTGGTTCGTTACGTTAAAGGAATATAGTAAAAAACATTTTCAAGAAATAAAATGTATTAAATTGTGACACAAAGTGTGAAAATATATAATTAAAAAAAAAAAGATTATTTTGATACAAATGGTAAAACGGTTAGTTATTATTACATTGAGACCTCTTTTTATGTCAGTGCATTATAAAACAAATCTTACACGCGGTAATTTTAAGTTTATTTTTGAAATCGTGATTAAAAAAATACCTCCGTTAATGAAAATCAAAATCCAACAGAAAAATTATCTCTAGGTAACTACCTAACTATGTTAATCATTGAACGGAATTAAATAACCTTTGTAACCAATAGATAAATGATAATAATAAATCACAAAAGATTCATCACAACCTTTAGTCAAAACAGCCATGTTTTTAAAAATAATATTACATTCATCAAAAACCATTTTCAATAACATTTAAATAACCTAAAATAATATTTTTTGCTTCAAAAAGTCTAAGAATCAATCGATTTTTAACTTTAAAGTACTAAGGATCTGATAATCCGAATACTTGTCACCTCGGGATGAAATTAGATTCTAATAAAAACTGTTTTTACAGCGACTGTAACTTGAGGACGGATTTCACTGGTGCTTGTGAACTAGATTAGTTCATACAAGACTTAATTCTTGCGATACTAAGTTAAAGAAAGAATCACAATATTGTGACAGATGTCTCAGAATAGTAAGATTAAAAAAAAATATCTTTGCATGTACAAGAGTTCTATAGGTCCAGATATTTTACGAAATAAAGCATTTTTAACTAAAAGGTAACCATTTAAAAATCATGTGAATTATTTTGCAGATCATTTTCCAAAAACATCAAAGTAAATACATAGGTATAAAATTGTTCGCATGGATAATAAGTATACAGTGCCTAGATTTTGTCTGGAAAATCACCCTTAGAAAGAAATGTATTTGCTTAAGTCTTTTTTTATTTAACAGAATATAAAACAGAAATAATTGTTCCATTATTCTACATGCGAAACATAAAAAATAACATCTCCATTTGTTTAACTTGATCCTAGTTATCTTCGAACAAGATCGCGTTTAAAATTAATCCATGAACTCCACCCTAAATTGGGTTGAAATGAAAAATGTCCGCCGCATTATCTCAGTCAATCGTCAATACCTCGGGTTGAAATCTTTATTTGAAATTGGAACGTCGAACGGTTTAAGGTTGTCAGATAGTGATGTTGAATGTTTTCTCGATTCTCGATTTAAAATGATAGTGTCGGGCGGGGTTTAGATCGGACGAATATAGATGGGCTAGTCTAGAATAAATATATTTCAAGATTCCCCAGTGGGACTTGGGCTTATTTGGATATCGACCTTTTTTGGAATTCTGCTCTTAATTTAATTAATGTTTATTATCGCCTGAACATATTTGTCGATCTTTTCATAACTGAAATTAAATAAAGATGTTCAAATAAGTTTTTATCTGTTAATCGTTACAGACAGATACTCATAAAATAAAAATATAAATCATTATCAGCTTAGCTTTTTCCTAACTATGCTTAGTCGATGTTTGATGGTTGATCGATAAATGCTAACTGGTCATAGCTAGCTACTAGCACCAGTATTATTCAAGAGTGACTGCTTATCTGACCTCCTCAACCCAGTGACCTTTGTAACACGATACTCCTTAGTCAGACTACTTATCAGACTTTCTAGCTTCTTACTATTCATAACTACCGTGAAAAATGTGTAAATAACAACGGAAAAAAAATAATGCCATGGGCCAACCGTATCAAGCGTTGCTTAACCTTTATTCACTTAACTTGAGCAGTTGTAGCTCAGCCGCTCAGAAGAAACTTAAATATTAAGACAAAAAAAAACCAAGAAAAATCCTGTAGTTTAAAGTTCACAAAAACTAATGGCTGGGCCAGACTGTTTGAACTCCGAGTTCATTAAATTATATCTTCGTCGGAATTGTCGGTAAAAGATTTTTCCTTAAAGTTCCGCTTCCCTTTAACTATGTAACCACTTAGTTCTGTACGAAAAGAGTAATAAATCTCTTTGTAACATTTTACCCGAGAAATGAGTTAAATAGTGATTCGAGAAGTTCTTTTTCTGACATTGTCCTTGTTTCTTAAGCAGCATTTTTAGAAAGTGTGTGAGTTTGTTTGGATCATATGGTCAACACTGAATCGATTTTGATTAATGTTTTTACGGGGTCTAGTTAAAAATATAATAATCATAATTGTTGAAATAGATATGTACATATACTTGGAGATTTGCTGTAACGCCCTAAATATCGATTTCCTACATAGAAACTTTTTATATCAGCAAAGTTGCTTCTATATGCTTACCGCTGATTCCATGTGGCCAAGGAAGGAGCATCGTGAGATATAAAGATTCAAGGTTCCTTAGCTCAATTGTGGACACAATTTGATAAGCTAAATGAAAACGAATTTGGAATAGTTTGTCACCTATATTTGCTACGCTGCTTAAAATCGAATTCAATTTTATTATTAGTTGTTACATCAGCATCATTATTATATAATACTAGCTGTTGCCCGCGACTTCGTCCGCGTGGTTAGAAGATATAAGTTACAAATTTGTGAACGGAAGCTCTTGAAGATGAATTATTTCCCCTGTTTTTTCCACATTTTCCATTGTACCTTCGCTTCTATTAGTCGCAGCGTGATAGTATATAGCCTTAAACCTTCTTTGATGAATAGTCTTTTCAACACAAAAATAATTTTTCCAGAGAGATTTTGAACGAGTAGTTCCAGAGATTAGCGCTTTCAAACAAACAAACTCTTCAGCTTTATATATTAGTATATATAGATGTATACATCATATGTGATGTTAACTGTTTAGCTAAAGTTGTATAAGATTACAGCTATGTCAATGAAAGACGAACGAAAAAACAGCGGACCCATATCTATTAATATAAATTTTTCAAATTCTCTTTAGGTACTAAACTATAAAAATGTCCAAGCTTTGTTATAAACAACATGTAAACATAGATATATAATACATAATAGTTTCCATACACTGTCCAAGTGTTACACGTCAGTGCAATTATCTGATACAAGCCCGCTAGTGGCGCGATCATGTAGAATAATTCCGGTGTACACATTAGTGTGCATTGCAGTGTATAAACTGACTTGTGGGACACAAGTCGTGTGGAATGTTGTTATTAATTTGGCATGGAGTGTAATAAATGTTTTAGATTGTTCTTTTGTTTGTTGTTTTGAAGCTATTGATTTGGCTCTAGATAAGTTGGCTTGTTTAGTAAAAATGAGTCTTAAGGGAGTAACATTTTGGTGCATAATGCATTGAGGCATAAAAATCTTATTGATACCATCCTCAACTGCTCAATTGCGATTTCAACCACTGTAGATGCCAGGAATCTTAAAAAAGCTAAAATTAAAAAAAAAATCCAACATTAAAAAAGCACGTCTAAATTGGTTCTTCCCTTTACTAGCTACGATGCTACAGGCACATAGATACACAGATTGAAACACAGCGGCCAATAGGGATGATGACTGGGTATAAAAAGAAAAAATCTAATTAGTCCCTCAGTTAGGTAATTGAAAAGAATTCGACGTATTTTTTCCTTTTTCAGGAAAACTAGAATTGACAAAGATTAACTGCTTTAGAGTTTAGGAGAGGCGGCTTGTGACGTAACAATATGGTTAAATTTATACTCAATCGTGACGTCACGCGTAAGTTTCATTCGCTGTAATTTGGTCAATTTATGTTTGTGGGACAAATTTAAAAATACGTCATCATTGGCCTAGCCTTTTAGGCCGAACGTGTTTAGGCAACAGGTAACAATAACAGTAAAATCGGAAACAGCGCTAAAAACTCTATTTCGATATGAAAACCGCATCTTAATCGGATCACTCGTTTAGGTGCTACGTAAAAAATGACAGTTGACAAAAATTTCGTTAATTTTAGCGGCTTAAACTCTGACATCCAGGTTTTACAATGAACAAAGCGAAAACATGAATTAATTATAATTGGTACTTTCTATACGTTCTATATTGCCTAATTTCCTGTCAACCTATTTTCTCCAAATTGATATTAAATGTAAGACTACATTAAAAATGTCTTCATAATATTCTGAAATATAACGAAAATGGACGGGAAGCTTATATTTTAAAGAATTTGTTAAAATATCGAGTCCTCAGAGAATACTTTGACGCTTGTTTAGTTAATGAGAGAACGTAAGTAGGTATGTGTGTCATCGCTAGATATGCTAGGCGATGTTAAAAACAATATTTCGAATAATTATTCAAAACTATTGACAGTACATTCGAGTTTATTTGTCTTTCATATATCAGAAAAATTACACTGAGCTAAAATATTGTGCTAAATAAGTTTTAAAAGTCAGTTCACGGGATCAATAAAATAGTTTAAAAATATTATAATTCAATTTAAAACCCGTCAGCCTAAGTATGAAATTAAGCACCATTCAATAACTATGATTTAAAAACTCTTTTTTTATTCTGGCCGGATAAAAATGTCCATATCTTCGCTTTGGGTCTAGACATGACCTTAAGTAGATAATTCCGTATCGCTCTCAATGTAGATTTTAGACCAGAAGCCGTGGCCCAGTTTGTATTACGAAACCCGTCTTAAAGTATTCATTGTACTAGGTCTACTATTATTCATTTTATTCAAATCCTACTTCTCTTTCCTCTAATAACCTCTTCTAGATCACAATGCTTGGAAAGCCTCCTATTCAACTTACATGCAAAAAGACACCCAGACTCAGAACAAGCATTCATGGATCACACAAATGCTTGTCTTACACGGGGATCAAACTCGCAAAACGTCGCGAACACCTTTACCACTCGGCTAACCGTAGGTACAAATAGCTCTTAATTCCGTTCTTATTCATTCTGAACCTATTCAGATTAATACTCTTTGGTGTACCCAACACGTTTGAATGTAATCCAGGCGCCCGTTGTTCGTCCAGAAACCGAAATTGAGAAGTAAGGTTTAACCAGTCTTGTTGGAAAATGGAAACAGAATGGAGAAGACATTTTTTTACGAGATGATGTAATATCTGTATGTGTTGCATGTGAGCGTCAGTGATTAGCCAATTGAAGGTTATAGAGGCAGCGAACTTGGAGAAAATGGAAACAGAATGGAGAGTCATATTTTTACGAGATGATGTAATATCTGTATGTGTTGTATGTGAGCGTCAGTGATTAGCCAATTGAAGGTTATAGAGAGAGCGAACTTGGAGAAAATGGAAACAGAATGGAGAAGACATTTTTTTTACGAGATGATGTAATATCTGTATGTGTTGTATGTGAGCGTCAGTGATTAGCCAATTGAAGGTTATAGAGAGAGCGAACTTGGAGAAAATGGAAACAGAATGGAGAGACAATTTTTTACGCGATGATGAAAAATCCGTATGCGTATCAAAAAGAATAAGCATACTGTTTTGTTATGTGTAATAGATATAAGTTGTAAATGCTTAACTGTCGCATTAGGCATTACCTGTAAGGATAGTTTTAAGTTGCATTAATAAATAAATTCTGTGTTATTATGAGAATGAGCGGCTGTTTCACAATCACTGATTAGCCGCTATCTGGCAGGTAAATTGAAAAATTTGACAGTCTTTGTATGAAAAAATCTGTCACATAATTTAACGGGAACTTGTGGCGATTGTGAAACAGGCCCTAAGTGATAACCCAATTGGAGGTAATAGAGGTAGGGGCAACTTGGGCCTCTTGAGAAAAATGTGTGATCTTATGATTTGATGTCAAGAGATGACGTGTTGAAACGCAATTTGGTGTCATGTTCTTCATATTATTTGATGTAATGTCACTTTATTTGATTTCATATGACTTTTTATGGAAATTTTGGTGAAAGATCAAAAGTTTGATAGAATGTACACATTGACGCTAAAAATCAATAGTCTATAATAATAGCAATAGTAAATAATAGTTTAGGCTATAAAATATAATCCAAGCTATTTTTTCTAGCCCAAACCACTGAACTTTGGCTTGCTATAATCTCTCTCCTATAAAACTCGGCAACCGTTACCCCATCGAAATAAACCTGCATACAGGTACAAACATAAAACGAAAATAAAAACATGACCAAAAAGGTTAAAATACCAAAAAGTTCCAATACCAATTGAAAAGCTCGATATTACAAAATTCCATCGTTTCCCAACCATTTCCCGATACACGCTTGTCAGTTGAGCTTTTAGCACCACCATTATTACAATACCCAATCCCTTGGGCTCAGGTGGTTCGTTATCTGGTTCCCACGGCGATGGTACACGTTTGTACCCAATCATTGGTATTTTGAATTTCAACGAAAGATAATGTTTAAATCGTGACGTTGTGCGAGTATTGTAAATCGAACTGTGAAATTTTAAGGGAGTTTGAGTGGCAATTTTGCACAAAGCCATCTAGTGTCAAACTAAGCAATAATGAAGTTACGAGTATTAGATTAATCTATACTAATATATAAATCTGAAGAGTTTGTTTGTTTGAACGCGCTAATCTCAGGAACTACTGGTCCAAATTGAAAAATTATTTTTGTGTTGAATAGACCATTCATCCCATCGAGGAAGGCTTTAGGCTATAAACCATCACGATGCGACTAATAGGAGCTAAGATATAATGGAAAGTGTGAAAAAAACCGGGCAGGTATACCTCAATCATAACTTATATCTTCTACCCACGGGGACGAAGTCGCGGGCAACAGCTAGTACAAAAATAAACCTTTTGTTGCGGAAGGTTTTATAAACATTCAAGTCTCATGCACCAAGACGATCAGACTGAGAACAAGCATTTGCAGATCTCACAAATGTTTTACGCGGGGACCGAACTTAAGACACGATGCTTGCGACACTGGGCTTGGCGTGAGAGCCAACATTTTTTTATTGTTATATCTGTAACAAAAATAAATCATCTGTGTAAATTTCAACTTTCCCAATTTATGAGATAAAGCTTGGTAACAAACGGATGGACAAGCGGAACGACGGATAAGATTACTTCCATTTTTTTTGGGTACTAAATCCCAAAAAAACGCCATAAAAATATTCTACATATAAACGTGCAAGGTAATACCTCGTTCTAAGGTTAGTCCGCATGGACATGAGGCAACCAATTGCGGACGAAACCGCCCCGTAGGGTGATTTCAAAACTATAGCAACACGGCGAGGTAATTAAGGGGAATCCCCGGGGTTGTTTTATGAAATACGTGTTTGTATAAATGTATCGTTGTTGCAAGTAGCTGTGTTCACGTTGGAATTCTGCATTTCGGGTTTTGGGTATATTTCGTTTTGTATTTTTTTAGAGGTGCCAAAAGTGTTGTATGATAAAAAATATTCATTTTTATTGTGAAATTTGGTATTTATTTAAGTTTCTGTTTGTTCTGAATGTCAAAAACAAATCCTATACAGAGTATTTGTTCTCAATCTGTTAAAATTGTTGTTGATAACTCGCGATTGTATCATGACTAAGGAAAGGTCTATTTCAATACTTAATATATTTATTGCCTTGCAAAATGTACATTCGTAAGTTAATGTGAAAACTTTTAAGGAGATAATTTTTGAAAACTGTATAAACTAAGTAATTTTATTTATTCAGTATTTTATTAATGTTAAAATAGCTTTCTTGCTTCATATCCGTCGACGAATACGATATATGTATAATTAGATTCAACAAAAAAACTATATACTTTATTTTAGGAGATAACTTTGAAACACGAATTATAGTTTGATAAGGGTTTGTCAAACAAATCTAATATATAAAATTCCCTTGTCACGATGTTAGTTACCGTACTCCTCCGAAACGGTTCGACTGATTTTTATGAAATTTTGTATACATGTTAGGTAGGACTGAGAATAGAACAACAACTATTTTTTATACCTCAAAGTGACAAGGGTTGCCCACACTAAAATTTATTTTTTTATTTTATAAAATACATCCAACTAGAAATAATTTATTAGCAAAACAACGTTTGCTGGGTCAGCTAGTCAATTTATAAAAATTGAATAATTTGCAAAAATAACGTTTTATATTAAGCAATTTGTTTTAAGGGATCCTGAGAATCTTTTAGTAGGTAGTAGAGAATAAAGTAAAATGGTGTTTTCAAGCTGAACGTGGAAATTTAATACGCAGCGAGATAAAATGTTGAAAGCATGTTGCAGCTCCTCGACTATAAAAATAAAAACATTTTACAAAAGATTTTTAAGGAAATTAAAGTAGCAAAGAGTCTTGCTTACGTAGAATCGATATTTTAAGTTGATATCTTTTTAAGTACAGTGTTTTTAGAAAGTGCATACAGGATAATCTGTTTAAAACATACTTTGGAATGAAGAAGACACTTAACTTCTATAATACTTACCTTTGTTATTTTTAAATGATGCAGCGTTTTCATCGGGATTGCCTGACTAGTTTCGGACCCAACCGGCGGATTTAATCATGAGCTAATGTGGCTTTGGACCGTTCGTCTCGAAACCTTGCGCACAAGAAAAAACTAGTCAGGCAATCGCAAAAAATTGTCTAATAAAATCGCGTTGGGCTATGTGTGGACAGTACCAACGTTTGTCCTACGCGGCGATCAAACCAGCGACACTTCGTGTTCAATTCGTTCAGCTTGAAGATATTTACCACTCGGCTATCCAGCAGTCATTATCAATCTAGTTCTTAGTATTTAGACAAACCCTTTACACGAATTTAGAACTACAAACAAGACAGTTTTGATACTAATAGATAATTAAGATCATGTAGACACACTAATTATGTAATTATGTTGTCCGTTTTATACTCGCCGTGGCAATTAGCACAGACATGTTGCTAATTGGCATGTTTATTAGTTGTTTCGCTTAATTAAATGTAATACGGGACAATGTCAGGCTAAGATGATTAATAAGCATTCGATAGCAGTTTCCTCTGTTTGAAACTTGAGTATAGCAAATCATAGGTAGTATTTTTAGTCGATGACTTATAGAATTGTACAAAATTAAAATCTGGTTGAGTTCCAGTCGGATTCTGTCCGTCTGTATGTCACCAGGTTGTATAGTATATGGTGTGATAGCTAGACATTTGTTATTTACATTACAAAATATAAGGGTAAAGCAACGCTTGCTACGGTCGGAAATTTGATGTGTATCAGATTTTCCTCATATTAGTTTTTCTTTAGCCTATTTTCACGGAACTACACGAACTAGACCAGCTTTTCCAAATACTAACCCCTTTAATACACAAAAAGTATGGTTAACTAATCAACAAAAAAATATTTTTCACCAAAACACACTATTTCCATAAATTTGTTGATTTATTCCACCAAAATGTATAAAAACATTTATCAAAACAAGAATATCGAATCACCACCTTGCCTTATCACCTGCACAGTACTGAAGGGCTTCAGAACTCCATAACACACGAAATGTACTCAAACATTCCGTATCAGATTTACACAGCGCACAACAAACATACATTTATCATAACTAGGCATCCATTTCCATCGTCACTTCACGCGTGACAAAGATAAATTGACTGTCACATTATGTATAATAACACCAATATAAGCTAAACTACCCACCCCCTCTTAAACCTTTGCTATACTGAGAGATAACGGTAAATGTTTGGTATACGGCAGGTCAAGTTATGATGGATGATTGCAAAAATATTTGTATTTTTTTCATGTAACTCTAAAACATGTTGTGCGGGTAAATTATGCGAGGTTATGTAAGGTTTTTGGGGGTAATTATTTGTGTGTTGATGGGTAAAAATTACATTGATATAGATTACAAAATGTGAGGTATATTACCAGAGGCAAATGTGCTACGAATTTATAGTCTGCTACGAATGTCAAACGTCGTCGTTTTAGTGATAAGTTCTTAATAAAAGCCTGTCAAGTGCCGTCAGGCTCGTGAGGAATTCGGAAAACTATTCAATTTATGACTGCACCAACGATGTTCAAACTTGACATTCATTTTCATCATTTCAGCGGCAACAGAAATACATCACTGGCACTGTCTAGTTAGGCTTCACTTGACGATGCCTTATTCACACAAGCCGTGTGCATAAATAAAAAAGGAAATATATTTTCAATACCAATAATACCCACATTAAAGCACCTTTTATCTTTATCCGATAACTACAAAAATGAGGAATGCATCCAGCACAAATAGTCCAGTATTTATTGATCCCCAGGGCCCGCTTCCGCTACATCCGCAAGTTCCGCAACGAGACGTGACCGCGATACCAATATGCGGAACAAAACTATACCGGATCTCGAAATCCGGATCCCGGAGACTGCGGCCAGTGTCAAAAATCTATGTCCTGTGGTTTCAGTTCGATTCTGGACATGTTATTGTGGTTTTTACCGGATTCGTGTGCATAAGTTACTGGGTTTGATTCGTGGTTAGTATTAGGGACTAATGAATGAGGTCTAACCCAACTAGAGTCATCATTGTAATGATAATGCCTAAAAAACGGCCTACTTGAAATAAAAACTTTAAATTTTATTGATATTTTTTGACGTCAAAAATGACGAGTGACTCCTAATTATTGACACAGCATAAAACTAGTAACTAGCTAGAGAATCATATTTTTTTGGTTATCAGGTACCCTTATTGTATTTTTACAGTACTAAATTAATATATTTTATTAAGTGAATGTCCAACGGTGCAGCTTCAGACACTTGTTTTCAGGTTTACCGCTTGGCTGGGCGTCCTATCCCATTAGAAACTTGGAACCTTCCACAAATTTGAATGTGACTACGCCAAATTACAGGTCTGCTACACCTTTTAGGGAAAGCATGCGTGATAATAGTTATTTCAGTAAATTCTAGACTGAAACGTGTTGAACATGGACTAACAAAGTTAGTTTGACTTAGTTTAATGTTTTTGTTGTTAAGTTGCTGTGTTACGGGGCAGCCATGTTGCCTGAAAGGCAGTTTGAAATTGTTCGTTTATGCTATTGTAGAAATATTAAACCTAAGACTGATATTTCATGTTGCATATTACAAAGCTACTTTTAAATAAATTGAATGTCTAAATATTTCGGGATCGTAGCACAAAAAATTGTAGCACACAACATTCGTAGCATATTATATTTGTAGAAACCGAGATTCGTAAAACACAAGATTCCTAGGCCGTGACATTCGTAGCTGGTTACGTGGGATTTATTGCACACAATATTATATAGCACATCAGCTTTGAAGGTCTAGATTTGCAGTAAGCAAGATTCGTATTATACCGGATTTGTAGGACATATAGATTTTAGCCCACATTGTTCGTAGCACGCTTGATTCGAAGTCCGCTTAATTCTTATATATAGTTTATTAGACCGTCTGACTTATAAAGTGGCATCATTATTAGTAATGAAAGGACAAATTGAAACATTTGGTAAGTAGGTACCGAATCCAAAGGAATATATTCAAAGTGCGTAAGTAATATAGAAACTAATAAGATCTGAAACGCTTTCATGTAAATTTTTATCTACTAAATATTAAATTTCTATGAATATTTCATATATTTTATTCATTTATTAGTATTCCAAGATTTTTAATTATTTGAGTACTAGAGGTTTATTAACATGTAATAATTTTAATTATGATGTTAGTTATTATTTCTATTTATATCTAGAATCAGTAAAAGCATTCGAAGTACAAACAAATGCTTGTTCTACGCGAGGGTTGGTGTTGGTGACCTTTACCACTCTTCTTTGGTCTGTTATCATAATGAAATGTGTGTCAAAATTTCATAAATTAATAAATATACAGCCTTGCCCTTAAGATGTTGCTGCAACCCCTGATTTGAACTTGTTACTCCGTGCTAATAAATCCGTTCTAATAAACGAAAAACCAATACACGCCAACTGAAGATGCTAAGCAAATAACAGTTTATCAAACTTTAAAACTTGTTTCACCACTTTACTCACTAGATGGCGCTTTTAAACACCTTTTAAATAAATACTATAACAGGAAAAACACATTAAAGTGTAAAAGGTCAGGGTTCACACGAGTTTCGGTACATCGGAATAAACTTCGCCATTTTGGAACGAAAAGTTGGTACCCGTATTTTAACAAAATTAGTTAGAGGTAGCCCTAAAGGTTTTGTGTGGTCTGTACAGAATTGTTTACTGTGTCGTCCTGATTGTGGTTTTTAACTTTTGATAATTAGCAGTACATTAGGGAAGTAGCAGTTATATTATTGAGTAAGAAAGAGGTTGCAATGAGAAAACTACAGTTAAAAAATACAAGCATGTCGTTTTATCATTGATTTCTCAATAATGCTATTACCTACTTGACAAATGATTATTAACAAACTTTACCATTGAGTACTGACAAACGGTGAAGAAAAATTGTGAAGAAATTATGATTACAAACACTAGAATACATAATACCGAATCCTCAGGGTGATAATAAAAACTCAATCCTTATTACCTGGGTTTGAAATCTCTACCTGGGAAAAGGCATTTTTAAAATAACTTGACTAATTCAATTTTAAAAAAAATCTATCTGTTATAGCTACAAAAACGTTGCTCTCTTTACCGATGTGCCAGTCCAAGGTATCAGCTACATCCATACCAAACCTCAACGAAATCAGTCTAGCCGTTTGAGTGTCAAGAAGTAACAAAAAACATACTTTCGTTTGTAAAATATTAGTGCGATACCCAACTTAATTACTAAAATAAATTAATACTAGCACACAGTCCTTCATATAACTAAAAGTCATCTAAAAAAATGAGCGTCCATTTTCATGAAAGCTTCCTAAGTTATAACCTAGTTTGTTTCGTCGCTTTCAAGCAATCAAAAGTTTGAAAGGTTAATGCCTCATTTAGACTTTTCCCGGGAGCAGGTGTTGGAACATCTGTAACCTTATATTAGTTCCGAACCGGCAATTTGTTTTGCAATTTTGAGGTCAACCGGCCTTTTAATTAACCAGTCACATTTATAGTCGACTGGTTTGGGAATATTCTTTGGGTTCCGTAGGTAAACAGAGAGTTAAGGAGGAGACTAGTCTAGGTACCGTTGTAAGTCTGTTATCAATTTCAATTTCAATTTATCAGCATCAGGCTGTATCTCATGAACTGTGATAGCTGTTGTTATGATTAAAAATTTGGTGGGTGACAAGTGTTCGGTCCTGCGATAAAGATTATACTTCTGTTCACGACAATTGTTATTAAAGGGTATAAAAATCCAGTTACCGGACTTCTCTCATATAGGGCAGGTTTTGAGCCTTGATCAATATGCTTGCTCACTTCTTTGGTGACTATGGATTTACTTGAAATTCTGGTTTTCACACGATGTTTTTCCCTATATCCAAATGACATTTCTACAATATTTAGCATCAATAGAAAAAATACTAAAAATTCTATCAACGCTCACGATTCTCAAAGTTTCTGACAAGACGAAAGTGTCTGACTATCAGCCCCTCTATGTCTAGAATGACTCAGTTTTCAAACCTGAAAAACCGCACGTATTTTATGCAAACATTTTCATATGCGTCTTAAATTAAACTTCCCCGTACAACGTTTCACAGCAGGGTTTATTTCCGCCTCTGATATTCACTTAGCAAGATACGAATCTTGAAAACAACCATAGAGAACGTGGTTTTCTTTAGCTCAGCTTTTAGGATTTTTTCTTGTTTTCTACTTAGTAGAAAACTATTTGCGTTTGTTTTTTGTTTCTAATTTATGACTATTCTGAACCCAGTACAAAAATTCGGATGATTTTACCGATATTGATTTTTTTTTTTCATATTCGAATAAAATAGCTATAATTTTTTTGAATGAATATCAATCAATTTGTAGCAGATTTAGTGCCTGACCTAAGAAGCAATGTCGAAACAAATTCAGCTCTCGCGGTCTCTTTTAAAGTCGAGACAAATTCGTTTGATTTTTATATTGCGTTAATATTAATATTCATATACTTCTTGAAAACGCAGCCTTATACCGAACCCAAACTCCTTCAAATCACAGATGCCTTCCGGGTTTGATTTACTATACCAATCATAATTTATTAACTAAATATTGCCAAACTATTAATTAAACTTCTTGATTATCATTAAAGAAGGTATAGACCCCTTTGCTTATTGGGCAGTTCGAATTATTGATAAGGTCGCTAATTTCAGGTCGATGTTACAATCGATTAAAACGACTGGTTGTGTAGTGGAAAGACAAAGGCACTATACTTCATTTGTATGGTAATTAAAGAACTGTAAGCAACCTTATTGTATCTTTCTTGTTTGAGTTCTTGTTTGAATTCAGTTTTAAAATATGAATACCTAATATACCAAAAAAACATCTTTAGCCCTGCCAGAGTCGGGAAACGTGACAAGAAAGCTGGCAGCAGTAAGTAATTTTTTTTTATAAAGTGAGCTCTTAAAAAATTATAATATAAAATAAATAATATAACATTACTTAACAAATGTCTTACATTTTTTTTCTTCAATTAAATGTAAAATAACATATTATGCTAAAAACCAGTTTCAATTTTTTAGTTGATATAAACTCTCCTTTTAACTTACAAGTAAACAAAAACCAACAAATTTCCTATTGAAACACGTCCTTGACCAACCCATTACAACAACAATCCGCAAAAACACAAAACAACAAAAAAAAATACTAGAAAATAATCTCGAAAAAAAAGCAATTCGCAAAATATACCCAAAGTTCATTACACAAGTTTCACATTTTCTAATTTTCGAAATAAACAGGGCGCAGATAATAAGGAAAGATAGAAGAAACCGCATTATCGTTGTAAACGAAATGTAGTCGCGGAGCCGACGCCATGAGATGTACGATAAGCCAGATTTATGGACTCAAGCATGCAGACTATTCAGCCAAGTATTATTCGTCGCATGTTATTCTGTGTACTATTTTAATGAGATTTTAATCGCTTTTTCTTTCATTTATTAACTGTAAAATAAATTATTAATGAAAATCTGATTGTTTGGGTGGAAATTAAGTTTGAAGGTGAATAACTAGAAATTTATTTGACAGCCAAAAATACATCATTTTTTAAATTCTCCCTTGTCTAGCTAGTACAGTTCGTGAGACGGCCTAGTAACAGACGGATAGACAACAATGCCTTATAGTAAGTACATATGTACGTCACATTCTTGCCCCTTGGCTTTGGGTACGGCACATTACCCTATTAGTATACTTTCAGAGATCATACTCAAAATGTAAGTATTTATATATATTGATGACAAACAAGTTACACTTAGAAAAATTTATAATTGATGATCAGTTTTATTCCATTTCTGATATAGTCTCCTAAACTATCTATAGTTCAATAAAGCAATTGTTTTCAATACGTTTATAGAATGTATCAAAACAAATAAAAAAACAGAGATAACGTAAAACAAAAAGACTTTATCTCTTAGACTATAACAAAAAGAGAGGAAAAATATTAATTTAAAACTTGAACTTGGTTTGTTTAGAAATCTAATACTTTATTACAAATGAAATGATTGTCAAAACACATTTACAAATACAGAACAAAAATCAAAGTATATTGTGAAAAATAATAGAATAATTTTCATTCTAAATGTTAAGAGAACGATGGTTAGATTGTGTTAAAGACGATATGGCTGCAAAGAGTGTTTCTTGTGAAATGACGTCAGATAGAAGGGTATGGAAGAAGAAGACATGTTGCGCCGACCCCAAATAAAATAATTGGGATAACTGCAATAAATATTAAGTCTCTACAATTTTGATCATTAAAATTTCTAAATAAGTCATGAAGTGTTTTTTTCAAAAGCACAGTAATATAGATACACTAGCTGTTGCCCGCGACTCCGTCCACGTGGTTAGAATTTTCCCCGTTTTTTCTACATTTTCCATTGTATCTTCGCTCCTATTAGACGCAGCGTGATGTTATATAGCCTTCCATGATAAATGGTCTATTCAACACAAAAATATTTTTTCAAATCGAACCAGTAGTTCCTGAGATGAGAGCGTTCAAACAAACAAACTAACAATCAAACAAACAAACTCTTCAGCTTTATATATTAGTATAGATTAAGAATGTAACAAAAAATAGAAGATAGATAAAACATAGTCAAAATGACTGCACGGATAGGTGAGTGCTATAGATCACCACGCCAAAGTCACCGTACGTTAATTCTGATCAAGGCAACATAAATACATTGAATATTAAAATGTCAACTGCTAAAGCCAAGACGGTTCCATGAGACAGGATAGAGATATACTGAAAGACAGCGATGGCTATTAAGACCTAGTTAAATAACTCACAAAATGCCTACCGTAGTAGATAAAACTAATATTCTTAGCTATATTTTGCTGTATTTTCATCTAGCACACTCCCACTGTATTTTAATGAAAAACGAACGAACTTCAAGCGTAAAAGCTTTGTACGTGTTTGTATATTTTATTTTCATTAATATACGCCTGCATACTGGACTTCCATTCGGTCTAGCTTAGTTTTTGCTGTTACCTACAGTCTACACGCTGTAGAATGTAGAAACTGTTTTATTTATTCGACATAGCCATTATGTATTTTTTCTACTGACATGACCTTCAAACGAAACGCGTATACAGACGTCGGCTGCTAGCGAGCTGGAATTGCCCACGTTTGTAAGCAACAATTGCTGTTTCAACATGTTATTAACGGGGTATTAACGGTTTGACTGTCTGTCGTGGCATGGCTCAATCTGTTCGCGAGATATTATCTCCATACATACCTCAAAATCATCTTCTTTAGCCTAACCTTAGACCTATGTTGGGGTCGGCTTACAGTCTATCCGGATGCAGCTCAGTAACAATGCTTTACAAGGAGCGACTTCCTATCTGAATCCAGTTACCTGGGCAACACGATAACCCTTAGCAAGACTGTTTGTCGGACTTTCTAGCTTCTAACTAACTGAAACAATTATACCTAACAGCCGGGACCAATAATTTCACACAGATAAACTCGTTAGGAAATAGATGGTCCCTTATCTGCAGACCGACCGAATCTAGCGCAGCTTAACCTGTGATCGATGAACCTGTGCTATTATAATCTTATTACATCACTTTTGTGATAGGAATGCAAGTTTATTTTTTTGAAACTGGATATTTCTTAGTATACCTATCTAATTAACACAGGGATTTTGTTTCACAAGCGCACACCTTAATAAAATACCTATCATTTCAACTTATGGAATGTGACATCTTAAGATTTTTTTATAAGTGTCAATTTTTTTTTTTCAGCAAAAGATTTAGAAACATTTGGTTAACGTATCAGACGTTACCAGTACTTACGGATCGCGGTACGATTTGTGTCAAATAACAGGGATTCTTGTTTGCAACAGACATTGGTATTCCAATAAAAATGCTTACCGAACAAATGGATGTTTCGATATATCTGCTTCGGGTTAAAACGTGGCTCTTGCACGCATTTGTATCGGTATTTAATTTGAAAGAAGAAGATGTACCATAAGAAATGGTAGGTTTTTTCAAATCAAAAATGATCCTACGGGAACATAAAATCCGTATAAAACTATCCGATGTTAATTCTGTTTATAAACTATATGTGTAAGAAGATTCGTCTGAATCCGTTCAGTGGTTTTTGAGGAGCGAGAAAAAATGTGTAAAATAGAGAACAGTTATTTACCAAATAGGACACTAACATTTATGACAGATGATTTACACAGCAGCCGTGTTAGTTTTTTTTTGACACTTTCGCTGATGGCTAACAAGGCCTATACGGGAGTGACAAAGCTGGTCGCAATATCTGTAGACCAATAGGAAATTTGTAAAAAAAAACTCTGACATCCAACCATGGAAGAGCAAAAGTTACAATTAAATAGTTTTACATAAGTTTAAAATGTTTACAGTCACTCAATACCTAATAATAAAACAACAAAAGAAAATTTTCACAACCATTAAATCGAATTCAAATCTCTTAAAGCCAATTTACCGGGATCGAACCCGCGTCAATCAATCAATGCTAACAACCCATTAACATTACATCTGGTTGTAATGTCCGGACAACGCACTCAATATGTAATGTAAAAATATTACAATACAAATAAAATTATTTGTCTGTCTGTATGTTCAAAAATATATATATCGAAAATTATACATTCTAGCTCTTGCCCGCGGGCCCGCCTGCTATGAACCGGAAATGATCCCACGGGGTCAAAAAATCGGGATAAAAACTATCCTATGTGTTAATCCTGGTTAAAAAAAAGCGTATTTCGTCAAAATCCGTTCAGTAGTTTTTGCGTGACAGAGGAATAAACATCCAACATATATACAATATTAGCGTTCATAATATTAGTGGGATGGATGCTAATAAAAAATGACTGAACAATACGATTGTACTATGATTATGGCAGCCTAAAATAATATAATAAAACTTTAGATAGTTTATGTTAAAAATGTAAAATGTACGTGATATGATAATAATGACATGATGCGTTATGAATAGTTTTAAGAACGTCCTTCTTTTGGATCTCATTTAATACCGTTTTCGTTGTTTTTTCAACAGGTCCTTATTTTGATGATTAAATAGACAAAGAAACTCTTGAATTTTACCCTGAAGAATTCTTCTTTTCTACAGTAGAAAACAAAGACTTGGTCCAAAACTGTAAATAAAAATATATGTAACATGTACATGTATTTATGTAAACAAACCACCCACCACTTTCAAAGCTCTTTTCATTGACATTAATATTGTTGAAAGACAAAGTCTGGTAATATCATTATACTAAAAAGGAATTACTACAGAAACTCGAAACCAAACTCAAATGAAAGTGAAATAGTTGTGAAATGAATTATTGTCATTCAGTTTTCACTTCTATATATTCTTCTGCAATTTTGATTGATTTCACAGCACGGATAGCCAAGTGATTGAGGTCGCCACGTAAAACCCTCAGAGGGCGTCGTTTCACAGGTTTAATCCCCGCGTAGGGTTTGTTTGTTCCACGAATGGCTTTGCTGGTCTTTGTGCATATATGTGCATATGCATTGAATGTTTGTGAAACCTCCCGCAACACAATGATTAAATTTTTCTTAATGCGAGAATCTCATAATTGAGGTAGCATAAGTGTTTCGTCGTAGTGTCAGCTGATACCAAATCTGATCAAAAGTAGTCCAGCCGTTTGAGAGTTAATATGTACCAAATAAACACACAATCTTTTAACTGAATAGTAATTTAAAACAATAATCTACCACAGCTGAAAGAAAGGAATTATAATGCACTAAAAAACTTTTAACAAGACCCACTTCACAGAATAATGAACTTTAATACCAAGATTATAAAGTGCACTATCTAATGTACTAAGTACAATGCAAAAACTTGAACATTTTAATTAAAACTTTAGGAAGAATTCCGTATTTAAACGTTATAAAAGCTACTGTTTTTCATCTTAAGCTAAGTTGGCTTTTAGTGTGAATTTAGTACCACTTACTTCTACTGACTTAAAACTTGCATTTTCTTATGCTCATAAAGAATCTAAAAAATATAGTTACTCGTGAATATAGAACCATCAACCACTTTATAATATTTAGTTTATTCACGATACTATTTAATGCGAAAATGGTACTATAATGGTAAGTTTTTTTGTTACGCTTTCACTCGAAAAATACTGAGCCCATCATCATGAAACTTTGTACAATTAAGGTTTTTGGCCGGGTACGAATTTTCCAAGCGAGTGGAAAATAAATTGATGAAGAAATTGGAAATTAGTACTAGCACAATAAAAAATCTGGGCTAAACTACTATCCTACCTGCTTACTTGTTTGTAGAATAAAACCGTACAGTATATGTAAAACTTATGCAATGAGTGAATAAATTGTGAAAAAATTTGCGTTATTATAGTTCATCATTATTATTACAGTGCCTGTAAATTTATTTCGATAGCGTTTTTGATAGCTGTCAACCCCTTTAACTGCACGGTACTTCTCATGAACAATAACAAATATGAACCACAAAGTCTCACTCTATTCCGTTCCAAAAAAATCGCTTTTGTGAGTTCTACTCACTTACCAATCACTTAATAATTCTTCCAATAGTAGGGCCCAAATAAACAAACAAAATATTTTGATGTACAAGCTTTTAACCCTCTTCAGATAATAAATAAACAGTGGTAATTGTAATTAGCTCGCAGTACATGAGTCATGAGATCGCTTGCTAATTTTAAACGGATACACAAATATGCTGTTATTACTAACTGAAGTCTGGTGTTCATTCAAGACGGAGAGTGTGTTACTATACTCTATATGTTTAGGTTGTTGACTAAAAGTAAACAATATTTTTATACAAACACATCCCTACTAATATTACAAATGTGAAAGTAACTCTGTCTGTCTGTCTATTATGCTTTCACGTCTAAACCACTGAACTGATTTTAATGAAATTTGGTACAGAGATAGAGTTGACCATGAGAAAGAACATAGGATAGTTTTTATCCCGGACTTTTGAAGAGTTCTCTTGAAACGCGATATAACCGACCTCGACGCGGGCGAAGCCGCGAGCGAAAAGCTAGTGTTAAATAAATAAACAACTGATACATTTCAATGGTATATTTGATTTGGTAATCTTATTGTTGTTTTACATTTGTTTTTAGACGGGGTTTGATTTTAAACTGCGTTTTTAGACAAAAAGACACACCAAGACTGTTTACCTTTAGCTAAGCACCTTGACAAATGGAGTGTATATTAGGATTGTATTAGTAAGCTTTTGTATGACAGGAATACATAGAAGCTAATATATATCTCACTGCTGGGCACAGACCTCTTTCCATACGGGCCAGGTTTGAGAATTGATCACCATACTAGCTCACAGCGAGTTGGCGATTTCAGATGATAAATAATAGTGGCATAATTGTTGAGATACATACAACACATTTGCCTAAAAGAATATCAAGGGTTAACTAAGACACATCAAAATTAAAATCAAAACTGACCTGTTGGTCTAGTGGTTAGTGACCCTGACTGCTATACCGGAGGTTGTGGGTTCGATTCCCACCCAGGACAAACATTTGTGTGATGAGCACGATCATTTGTTCTGTGTCTGGGTGTAATTTATCTATAATATGTATGTATTTAGAACTATATAAGTATGTTTATCAGTTGTCTAGTACTCATAACACAAGCTCTGCTTAATTTGAGACTAGATGGCGTTGTGTGAATGTTGTCCAATATTATATATTATATTATATTATTATATAAAAGATTTTATTTCTAGTAGGCCGTTTTCCAGGTAATTTCAAAACGTAATAATATTGACTCTAGGTGCACAATTCCAAATGTCATTCTTGTGAAGAAGAACCGGAAAAAAATCCTCAAAATTATTCAACGAGCACATCTGAATATTGTTCAAGAACGTGTAAAGCCTAGAGGTATATTTTCGGTTTAGAAACTCAGACACCAGTTAAACATACAACTGAGGAAAAATGAGCTTAATAACTATGCAAATCGTAACAGTTAATTATTTTTAGTTACTCTTTTTTTCAGTACATCCATATGAATAGAAGAAGATCTAATAGTTTTATAGTTATTACTAGCTGACCCAGCAAACGTTGTTTTGGCTTATAAATTATTTCTCAATTATCAATACTCAATCATTTATTGCATTCCATATGTATTTTAATTTATTGTATTCTAGTTGTATGTATTTTTAATGCCACATTATAAAAAATAAAAACGAAAAACATCGTTCAAAAATTAAAGAAAAACAATTGAGGGTGAAATACCCTTATCACTTAGGGGTATGAAAAATAAATAGTGGCCGATTCTCAGACCTACTGAATACGCATAAAATAATTTTGTAAAAATCGGTAAAGCCGTTTCGGAGAAGACATTCATGGAAACATGGAAATTTTACGAGTATATACTGGAAGATAAAACTCAATATCTAAAATAAAACCTCGTTTATCAGAATCTCGTAACATACCATTTTATCCATAACCACGCGACTGAGGGCCGCACATCACAATGGTGTTAAAAATCGTTTAAGAACTCTTTACTCCGTAATCATGTACAAAAAGGCTTAAAAAATTAACCAAGAGTGATACGAACACGTTAAAATTGAATTCCGTATCTTGGAATATGGGTTTCTTTAAAATAAAATCATTCGTTAAAGCAACACATTAGAACTGCATTGCTATTTCTAATTTAGACTTTTTGAATTTTTTTTTGTCAAAATCGGTCCAAAAATTTCAGAGATTACTCGGAGAAAACAGACAACAAAAATGATAAAAATATGTTTTGGTGTATATTTTTGCGAGATTTTACATTTGAATTATTCTTACGGACTCCTAAAATCCTTAAGTAGCCATCATTAAGTGCAAACCACCGACTGGCCATAGGCCATAGGAACAGCGGCGTATAATTTAAATCAATAAAACATGCACGCCGACTACTTAAGGCAGGAGTTGCAAATTAATGTGTAATAATGTTCAGCGTTCTTAGTAGGGTGAACACACTTTCATGCCTAAAAGAGGACAAATACTGCTTGAAACTTTTTCTATCATGCTGTTTTCTTCAGCGCAAAAAATAATTAACAGTCCAAAGTTTTTGGTAATAGAAATAAGGATAAAATAATTACATAAAAAAAAAACAGCAAAATGTAACCATGTCAATATCCCACTGCTGGGCAAAAACTTTTCCTTATAAAAACAAACACCGAGCAATGCAGCAATTTACTGCGGTTTCTCAAATGCGGTTTAGTGATTCCAGATTCTAATATTTGGAATCCAAAGGTTTATTCAGGATATTTTACTTCTCTGTTAGTCAATGTTAAACTTAGGAGTATGCTAATAGTAAGATGCGACAGTGTAGTTTAACTACAAATCAGGTTTAACCAGTTTTTGGAGCTCGTATGGGAATAACTCGTCATTGTGATAAGATTGTGTTTATGAACACAAAAATACACATTCATCAGCATTAACACCATTCTTTTCAAATTCAAAACACTGCTTCACTCTCTTACAAATAAAAAAAAACTGTGTCCAAATCGGTTCACCCATTTAAGTGCAACGGTACCTCAGACACACAAACACACACTTAGCGACCACATTTCGTGCCCGAGAGGCAAAAAGAGGCTTCATAAGTTATATAACACACATCTTTTCGCATCGGTGTTTCAAAAACAATTGCCTTTACATATTGAGTATCTAAAATACTAGCCTCATATTACATGAAACGCTCTGGGCTTACCGTGCGGTTTACGATAGCTCCGTCCGTATTGACATCGTCCATTTTGAAGATGTATGGCCTTTCGGCATTCTGCATGAACTGCTATTCAATAATCCTTCAGTGGTTTTGAATATGGATGGATTTTATGGAAAATTTTCTATTGGGCAAGTGGCATATTTTGCTACATAATGTGAAAAATGTTTACGTTGCATTTATTGTGTGTTCTATCTTAAAAGCTCCACCTTGTTTGAAAATTATTATTCATTTTATCGAATACTAGCAAAAACCCTTGATATTATCTGCAATAAAAAGTACAGTACGTGATATACATTTATATTATACCATGGTTTAGGACTTACTTACGTTCTTCCAAACAATTATGAATTTGCCTGATTAAAACGGCATAACAACGCAGTGTGTAGCTAATACTTATACCATTTAATGTTATATTTCTGTCTTTATAGTAAGTTTCTCGAGGATCATCAATAATTCAATGATGCAACGGGCTTTTTATCGGGATTGCCCGACTAGTTTCCGACCCAACCGGTGTCCTTAAAAATAGTCAAAATAGTCCTATTTCAATATGTATTCTTAAACCATGGTTACCCCACAATAATGACAGTACACCAAACTCATAAAAGCGATTGATGACGCTTAAAACGTTAAAAATTATCAGCGCGAAGCATGTATCTTGTTACATGATACCAAGAATTAGGTAAACGCACATTTAGACGATGCGAGTGTATCTTACGATTTGCTATACATTGCTGGCAATGTTATATGACTTTTGATAACAGAGCTTAGTAGGCCCGCAATGTATTGCAAATATAAGATATTTCTGCGTCAAAATGAGGCTTAAGACTCACATTTTGATGGTGGATGTGAAATTCATGAGCTTTATTTAACACTTAGCGACTCGTTACAAGTAAAACAGTATGATGTTTTGTTGAACGATGGAAGGTTTAAGGTAGGTGAAGAATTTAAACCACATATTCATTTTAAAATTATTTTTTTGGTTTTTGTTATATTTTTAGAATCAAAATTTTATGGTAGAACCTACTTATGTTATAATTCTAATAGAAAAGTTGAATATATTTGGAAGGCCTTATTTATTAAAGTATTATCATGAAAAACATTATAAAAAATAAATAAAAACACGTCTTTAAACAATCCATATAAAGGCTAACCACGGCTAGAGCTCTGGATTAAAATGAAAGACAATAGCTTGCCTGACTATTTAAGACAATATCGTAAGCGTGAGGAAACGTGAAACTAGATAAAGTAACGTCACATTACGAAGCAATTTACCCACCCGAAAGAGGCTACATCGAAATCGACAAAGACGATCATTATGTTTGTTAATACAAAACACAGTATTGAATCATGTTGTCTTTATCTCTCCCTTAAAGCGTCAAGGGCACAATAACATCATACCAAGACTGTCATTTTGCTCTTCACAATTAAAACTATGCACAACCAAATCCAAATCATAAAGTCCAGACCATTAATAATTGCGCACTTTCCCTACAATATTCAAAGAGTTTCCATTTCACGTCGCAGCTAACTGCCCAGTATTGGTCGTAGTAACTTATATTGGAGTGCCGGAGGCTAGTAATCCAAGTTACAAACTGCAAGTGGTACTTGTTCGGTTCGGTTTTGCCTTCCTTTGACCTGATGGTGTATTGCCATAAAGCTACCGATGTGTGGCTTCTACGTCAAGAGTTGTTAAGATTTATTTTCATATGAAAGAAATAAAATCTAAACGAAATCGTAGTTTTAGAAGAATTAATAGTTTTTTTTTTAAGTAAAGTTTTGACAAACTTAATAAATGATCCGCTGCTATTTTTATTATCCATGTCCCGCATTAATAAATTTATAATTAAGCCGTGTGATTTCAAGACGAGTGACACTCAGACTCAGAACAAGCATTCGTGGATCACACTTATCCAATACTTGTCCTACGCGGGGATCAAACCAGCACCACGTCGCGCATGGTGGGTTTATTTCAACAATCAAATATTGATTAAAGAACAATATTCAATTCTAGGTCTACACAAATGATGCACGCAATACCAAATTATAAGTATTAGTAAAAAACTGAAGCAATGTTCCTATATCACCACTTGTTTTTGTGAATTTAACTCATAGATCGGTTGTTAAACTGTCGGATATAGGAAACTGGTAACTGTGACCATCGGGGCATGTAACGTTGTTATGTTGGTAACATCGGTTTTGCGTTACACCCAATTCTGATACAACTCTAGATATTGCTTACTAACTGTTGCCCGCAGGTCCTCCCGCTTGAAATCGAAAATAGTAGGTCCACAAGGATACAAAATTTAGATAAAACTATGCCATGTTGCAATTCTGGTTATAAACTATCTGTGTACCAAGTTTTGTCTTAATCCGTTCAGAGGCTTTTGCGTGAAAGAGCAACAAACATTGATACATACAAACTTTCGCGTTTATAATATTAGTGGGATGGTATAGGCAGACAGCTCAGTATACTGAAAATTTAATTAAAATACTTGATAGAATTGTTTTCTTTATATGAATTCCAAACCATAACCATTTAATCCATGTCTATCGAAGTAATTTTTTTTAGACATTCTATAACGGGTACAGCTAACCCCTAGCTTTAGGAAACTTATTTTAATCACATCAACGTTAGTACCTACTAAGCAGAAATCAAAAATGTTACAAGTCCTCAGTATATGTGTTCGGTTTGACGGACTACTTCACTCAGCTATCCGTGAAGTCTCTTATAATCATAGTTTAAAGTTAACCAAACGATTACATTAAAAAAGATCTCTTAATCATCATTGGTACCGATTTTAATATCAGTTCTTATTATACTTCCAGTGCCGGCGTTAAGGGGGGGGGGGGCGATGGCCCAGGGCGACAAATTCTGGGTAGCGCCAAGGTCTAAAGTTGGAGTCTCTTGCCCCTCCTGGTGCAAACCCTCAGAACTGTGCTCTACGCTCTGTGCATATGCATATTTTTGTTGAGATTCTTGCTTCCCTCATGTGGGCGCCACAATATTATTGCCCGGGGTGTCAGTGACCCTTATACTGGCACTGTTACATACTTCTCTCGTTATAGTCGATGTACTACCTGATATCGGAGTTTTTCAACCGCCTGAAAGCCTTTGACGTCATTTTAACACACTGTTGAGAATTCTCCTCCGTGCTGGTTTCCACACGTTATCCTTCCCTTTTTAGGGAGTGATCATTACAAACACGTCTCTGAATTCGAAGGCACATCGAAGTTACCTACGACCCTTGACACGTTAATCCAACGTCCACACGACTATCACTTCTGTTATATTCACTTAAAAATACAACATTATCAGGACAACACCAAAAAGACCACAACAACCCAAAAAAGTAAACAAAAAACATCCATAGATCCATAAAGCATATAAAATGAAACAATTAATCCCAGCGGTGCGCTTAACGCACTCCAAGGGAATCCTGATACACAATTTAACACAATTTCGTAAGACAAATGACTCTGCGAGGAGAAAAATTGCAACACTTGTTAGTCAGATACTACCATTAATATAAGACAAGTGATTTCTTCCCCGGGGTATATTTTGAAGTAAGATTAATTATTGTCAAACAAAGTTATTGTTTTTAGTAAGATGTTACGATGTTTTTTTTTACTTGGATTTGTCGGGAAACGTCTTTGTTTCTTGGGAAGTTTTTGAAGTGTATCTTGAGCAGAGCGTGGTGTCATATGTACTAAAGGGATGGACTAATTTTGATGTTTTTTTAAGCCAATAACGCAACTGATGTCATAAGTTTGTCTGTCTACATTTCTATTTTTCTATCGTGTGTCTGTCTGAATGTTTGTCTGACTGTCTGTCTGTTATTTCTGATAACTCTGATATTTGATGTTTGAAAACTCTCTTTGGCTAACTAATTCGACGTATCATAGTTTAGTCTTCGTATTTGAAAGAAATTTCGTTCAAAATTATTTTATACCTTATATAAAACACAAAATCCATCAGAAAATTATTCCTGTAAGGTCGATGCTGTCAAAATTATTTATTGTGTGTACTCAGAGAGTATTCAGACGTCCAACAGATATTTATAACTCATAAAACGTGTGTTCGAGACCACAGCACGTCGCAGCCTGACATATAAAGCGGCAAAAACTTGTAGTAAATTATTTTACCATCACGTAAGTTCAATTTTATAGCAAAATAAACCAATTTTAAAACAAGTGTTATTAAATAAATGTTTTATTAATATCACTGCAATACGGAGCTCTGTGAAATATTGCTCGTAGAATTTTATCAGGCAAAAATGTCTGTGTAATTCAATGAGTTTTGTTTGTTGTCACAAGTAATTGAAAATATAAATCCCATATATTTGTTTAGGTCCAAAAACACGTGATTTTAGATGTATATAAATAAAACGTATTGACCATAGTACAAACAAGTAAACAATACCGAGTGTTTTTTCGTGTGCTATGTTAATAGTTTTTTTTTTTGGGTTATTTATTTGACAAGTGCTAATGTTAGGCACCAAAATTAACATATCAACTGTTTTTCACTCCAATCAGTTTATTTTCTACACAGTTGTTTGAAGTAAGATAAATAATTATTGACTGCACGGATAGACGAGTGGTTGAGGTGACCACGCCAAACACACTGGGCGGATGCTTGTACCAAGTCTGGGCTTCTTTGTGCATGTGAGTTGAATGTTTGTGAATCCCCCGCGATACAAGGGAAAAATGCCTTAATGCCGGAATCATTTCTTTAACTAAAAGTTTAACGACATAATTTCCGTTCACAAATTACATTTTCTTCGACACACTGACATTTGACACACTCACATGACTGAAATTGACATTACTTTTTGACAGGCTACGTGACCTGTCATTTCCATACATTCAAACATTGTCTATTGACATTAACGATTGGCTAGATTAAAGCTAGATACTGGATATAACAGGACATGACGTGCCAACTATTCATCAACCCCTGAAGGTCTGAAATATTTCTTTCTATACTTTCAATAAAGCTCAAATTTAAGTGGGAAAAGTAAATAGTTTCACTCTCGAGCGCGTCTCGTTCGGAACGACACAACTTGTAATATATTTTGATTTACCGAGCCACCGATAGCATCGGTAGTTTTTTTTATATAATGTTTTAGGCACAAGTTATGGGAAAATTGCGACTTTTGTTGCTTAGATTTGTAAAGAAATAGACATACCTAATAGTTGATCTTCTTCTATAGAAGTTTTTTTTATAATAACTATCGTGAGACTGATTCATTATTAAATGATATAACGGTTTACACACGCCTATTTATCGGGGTAGCCCGATAAATACGCGTGAGTAAACCGTAACATCATTGAATTCTATGGAAGTTGCCGATTTTTTTTCTCTAGCCCACTGTGTCCCACTGCTGGGCAGAGGCCTCCCCTCAAATCCTTCCTTCCTAGGTCGCCGATTGCTTAATAAAAATTGCTAATGGATGTTTAATGACAATGATTGCACAGATAGCCGTGGTTGAGGTCACCGCGCCAAGCCCAATGAGCGCGACATGTCACGGGCTCGATCCCCGCGTAGGACAGGCATTTGTGTGATCCACGAATGTTTGTCATGTTTTTGGGTCTCTTTCCGCATGGGACTTGAATGTTTGTGAAGCCTTCAGCGACACAAGGATTCAATTCTTTAGTAAAAGAGTCGTTAAAACAAGAAACTGCTTTGCATGGTGGCGAAATTTAAGTCGCTTTAAAACACTTCATTTTTATCTTATTTTTAAAAGAGTAAATTATGGAGTTTCTTGCTAGTGCTTCTCCATAAGAATGACACTTTGGAACCGTGCAACAAGAGTCAGTATTGTAACGTTTAAAAGTTCCTGAATAACGGCCTATTTGAAATATATAAAAATGAATTGCTGTTCGTTAGTCTCGCTGAAACTCGAGACTGACTGAACCGATTTGGCTAATTTTAGTCTTGAAATATTCGTACCAGTCCAGCGAAGGTTTGAACGGTGAGAAAATAAAAACTTTTGATTTTGATTTTCTGACACTCCTTTTCTGGACAAACGAAATCCCCCATATTTTGCACCACCCGTAACTAATATAATGGTCCAAACCATTACTCTTCTTGATAGATTTTAGGAACATTTATTATGTATTTGGCCATAAGCCGACTATTTTCCGATATTTGAGTATTTTTTATCATTAGCTATGACGTCATTTCCCTCCAATTCACTTCCGGATGTAATAATATATTTATGTTACCGGGATGTTGTATATTTTCATTCAATTTACTTCTTTTTCTATTGGTTTGGAAGGTGAATTATTGTATTGTTTTTCTGGAGTATTGTGAAAACGATAGAAATAGGTTTATTTTTACAGTAACTTTTATTGGGATGATTCATGTTTGATTGATGCAAGGTTTTCTCAAGTGTCGCATAGTTCTGAACTCTGCCGAGTCACTCCTTAATTGAGGAGTCACATTGGGACGCAACTAGTCGGGAAATCATGGTAACAACGTGTGAGTAAACCGGGCATAAAAATAGGTTTTTATCCGATACCGGGTGAAGAATAACATTAAGAGGAAACCTAAGTTTAAAGCTTTTATTGGTACTTTCGTATTCCAATATTTGGAATCCACCATGTTTTCCTTCACCGTTAATCAGTCGTTTCTTAGAATAGCCCAAAAAGTATTATACCTTTAAAAATGTTACATGAGCACTTTGACTGCATTGGGATCGAGCCTACAACTCGTGTTTATAAATCAACGTGCAGAACCTCAAGGCCACCACGCCATTACCGAAAATCCCTGCATACATTCCCCTCAACCTTAAAATGAAAGCACAAAGCAACAGATTATCTCCATATCTCCTACCAAGGGATGGAAAATCTCTCTATTCAAAAAAACTCCGTAAGAAAACCTCTAAGCCCTGAATACAATAGGTTTGGAACAACCTCCATCGTGACGTCATTAGGATTCTAGCCGCAATAGCTATAGCAGAACGTGGCTAGCAATGTAAGTGTATCTCAAATAAACTACACGTTGACATGTGCTTTGGATTGCTAAGATTTATATTTTTTTCGGGACTCTACATTTTTGGATTAACATGTTCATTTCGTATTTTTTTTTGGGGGATTTTTTTTCAAAATCAGCGATGAATTAGTTTTGGACATGGATTTTTGGGACACAAACGTACATAGAAATTTATACATCGTTGACAGTCGTTATGGGTAGTTAAGAAGCTAAAAAGTCTGACAACCAGTCTTAAGGACGACAAATAGGTAGTCACTCCTTGTAAACTACTGGTACTTGGGCGCATCCGCTTAGACTGGAAGCCGAACCTAACATAGGTGTTAAAAGTAGGACTAATTATATGACCAAAGAAACATACGTATACACAGTATATAGAATCTATATTAACCCAATCGAAAAAGTTGCTACCTTTGAGTCAATATTTATTTTATTTATACCAGAAACACGATAACAATACCAAGGTATTAATAAATCCGAGAATAAAATACAAAAGCCTTTAAATTAGGCGGGAAACCTCGCGAAATTCGGCAAGTACCGTGGTACTTTATGTGGTAAATGCCATTAGAATTCAAGACAAACACAACTGTATCTCAACGAGCCATTCAGGACGTGCTAAGGGTCCCAATAAACGCGATGGGGATTATAGTTTAAGGTGAAATAGGGATAGACCCTAAATTTGGGAGGTGAAAGGTCAGAAATCGGTTAGGTGGGAGTTGGACTTGCTACTCTGAGGGTTCCGTATATTAAACAATGGGTTATCGTAAGAAAAACAAACCGATTGGGCGAATAATGAATGGATATCTACATGTTATCACCCACCCACCAACATGACGTGTTGGCAATATCAGATTTAAATATTTTCTAATCTAGATTTCCTTACGATGTCTTCCTTCATTACTGGTGTTTTAGAAAAATTACGGAAGGATATTATATTGAAAAAGTCATATTAGCACTTTGCCTGCGTTAGGATCGAACCTGCACCTCCTATGCATACAAATCTATGCATAGAGCAACAAGGCCACCACGATATCCCAAAAAAGATATCTCCGCAAAAACATAGGTTGCAGCTAAATAACCAATAAAATAATTAATCTAGAACCCCGACCATTCCAAGAAATTAATATAAAAATATCGGTAATCACCTTCCTTAAAATCGTTTTCCCCATAATGATCTATTTTTAAACATCTCTCTAATTAAGACGTCTCTTCAGGATAAAGATTGTGTTTTATTCTTTTAATTACGGTGAATATAAATGTCTAATTTATTTGAGAGATTCATAATTTTCAGGTTTGCGTACCCAATAGGTAAAAACGGAACTTTATTCCTATAAATGATTAGTAAAATTAGCCTCAAATAACAACACAAGTCTTTTTATATTTTTAACGAACTGTGAAAAAAGGAGGTTTTCATTTTGAAAGGTATTTTTCAACTATTGATAAGGTATCGTAAACATGTTCTTAAATATTTATCTGTACTTTTTAAGACGTAAAAAGACAGGGACAGCGTGATAGAAACTTTTCTCGAAACATAGCCATACCGCGAACTTAAAAATCATCATTCATCCAAAACCCAATTCAACATTTTCAATATACTCTACAAAAAGAAGAAAATCGACAATTTCAAAAACCAAATGCCTGCAGACTGGGCATGTAAATAACGTGACGTCACACCACGCAATATCGCCCGCAAGCCAACAAGGGATCTACCATCAGCTAACAAAGTAACATAATGGTGCTCGTCGAAGCAGGATGGCACGACTTTTTGTAGAGTGCCGTCTCTTTCTCACAACTGCTACAATGTTACTTTGTGAAGTGGTAGTGTGCTTTCGATCCTCGCGTTATTATTTCTGTTAGATACTAACGATGTTCCGCGGTTTTACCCGACGTTTCAGTTCTCTTGGAGCTATTGCGAAGCTGTTGTTTGCTGTGTGTAAAATTTTGGGTAAACTTGTTAGGAAGATTTTGCATTGCATCCAAGATACCGTGTAAAGAATTTGGGAATAAATAGTTTTTTGTATAGCTTGTTTTGGATCCCTCTGCTGGGCCTGAACCTGGCTCTTTGTTTTCATCTGTTACTTGAGCTATGTAGCGTAGTGTGGTGTTTCTAATTCGGTCCGTTAGCGTAAACCGTTATCAAACAAATAATCTTGTATTTTATTAAATCGTGCTTTGCGGTCTAGTCCCCAAGAATCAAGAGCTGCAGATACATAACAATAAAATATCGTCCACTTTATTAGGTAAGTAGTTCAATCTTCATGGACACTTATCTCCACTGGGGGATTCGTTTAGTGTTAACCTCTTACTCACTAAACCTGAACCGGCGTGCAACGTCTCCCGAAATTAGTCTCCACCAAAAGAAGACGTTTAAAACGACAATTTCCTTCACTTACCTAATTCTTTCTTGCATAGTCCACTAAAACATTACATCGACTTAAAAACAGCTGCAAATACAAACGAAATTTTAATTACCTTCGATAGAACTACGGCACGATTGCGTTGTGCTATACCCGGGGTCAGTTCCGTTCCGTGATCGATTGCATATAATTATGTGGGCCGCAATCTAGCCCGGAGGCTATTAATCAGTCACACGTTTAGGTTTAGGATGTAACTGAACTACAGTCAGCTACAGAAGTTGATTAACACGATTCAAATGCATATGTAAAGGCGGTGCGGGTATGACCCCCGCGTAGGGTAATTTTTTGTGTGTTTGTTTAGTTCTTCTGTGTCTGGGTGTCATGTGCTTGGCTTTATGTTTGTGAAACTCATCGCGAATTAAAAAAGGATTAAATTCCTTAGTGTCTTAGCGCAACTAGAGTCTATTACGTTTTAAAAGTCCCTGGAAAACGGTCTTTTTGATTTTGATTTTGAATGCAAGAGTCGTTAAAATTTAAGAACAATCCGATTTACAAATTGCCAAGATTTTTCAGTGACGTAACATTGATGTTTGGTACGTTTTAACTGAAATAATGTATATAGGTGTCAAGCTGAGCTGGTACAATGTGGCTCTGGATAGAGAATCGTGGAAGGATTTAGGGACTCCTTTGCCCAGCTGTGGGAGATAGTGGGCGAAATAGACAAATAGTGCCAAGTAGAATTTTATTATGTAGGTACAGTTTTAGAAAATCTGATTGCTGTAACTGTTTTGTGTTGCTGTCTGTACCCATTTTGAATTTATTGTTGGCGCTGTTATTAGGTGCAAGTATGAGTGGATAATTAGCTTTTTGTCAGCCAACTTAAAAAGGTAGGAGGTTCTGAGTTCCTTTTTTATTATTATTTTATTAGTATTAACTTTTTTATTAGTATTAACCGGGATTGCACGAGCAGTCGCACAAGACGAACCCGTCAAGCGATCCCGATAAATACGCCAGAATACTCAATACTCAATCATTTATTGCATTCCATATGTTACAGAGATGGTAGAAAAAAATAACAAACCAGAAATCAATAGGGCTGAATGGTAATAATAGTCCGTCGTATAATTAAAGTGTGTGTATACCCGTAAGAATCACAACCGTTCTACCTCTTCAAGAAACATAATATGCTACCTACATCGTCGCGTTGCACTCACAAAATGTTCATCAAATTATTGTTAAGAGCATCCGTTAAGCAGCTGGATAGCTTAAGTGCTTGTTTGCAGCGTCTATTTAGCATTACGTGTTTCTGAACGCGCTGAGCGACGCCATTTTTATTATTCAAGATTCGTAAAAAAGCTGCACGTACGGTTTGGTTTGGGACAAGTTGTAAACGAAAGAGGTTTAGGTTAAGGAGGAAAATATTATGATAATGAACGTTTTTAATACTATTTCTAATTCTATTGGAGAATGAATAAATCCTAAGACTTTTTTCTAAGTCATAAAAATATGGCTGTCTCACTAGCTTGTTGGTCTGGCAGTTGATAGCCCTGATAGCTATACCAGTAATCGTGAGTTCGATTCCTTCCCAGGACAAATGTTTGCGTGAGGTGCACGTTCATTTGCGTGGACTTGAGTTTACAGCGCGCGTTGGCTCCCATTATAAAATGTGGCCTTGATATGACCCGCCCTTATATGACTCCTTTAAGTCTAAATTTACAAATCCGTTGTGCACAAATATCATTATTTGAAATAAGCAATATTTAAGCCAAATTCCAAAGCCGTAGTCCATTCAAAAACAGGGTTTCATATAAACTTTGACCCATATTAGAGACTAGATGGTGCATAACTTATTTTACGGATATTGTTCAACTCGTTGCAATGTACCTTTATATGCATCATAAAATCGCTACCCTCTCATTCCATGACACCCAGAATCACAAGTCACGCTGCATGCACGCGCTGGCTACAAAGCATACTAAATGCAGTTTTTGGCGCAGCACGAGCCGATGCCGGCGTGCCCCGTCTCAATTACAAATTGGCTTCGCCGACACTGACTTAAGGGGATAGTGTATAGTACATTCAATGTAACTGAAGCCTTCAGGGATGTGATTGGTGGGATTTCTTTGAGAGTTTTGCTGTCTATTAAGGCTGGTTTTGTAAAACTGTCCAAAAATTTTGCTTAGATGGCAGAAAAAAGGCGAATTGCGTGTGACTTGAATGTTTGGGAAAGCCCCGACACAAGGATTAAATTTCTTATTGCGGGAGTCTCAGGAGTCTTTTAAATAAAAAACAAACATATTATAAATATGCTTGATGAATGTCTTTATTAGTCATTATCGTCAATTACTACTTGCATCACAACACATCATAACATGTAATATCTCTTACACTCTTGCAATTTCATTGAATAACATTAAATGAAGATCAAGTAAATCTAAAAATCTAGTCACGTAATCCAAAGTCATTATTAATTCCAAATTGGACACTATAAGCAAGATTTTTAAACATCATGATTACACTGGATATACTAGCTGTAAAGAAAAACGTCGCAACAAATTCCACTAAACGCTTTACCACAAAAGACAACTCAGAAATCTTCTAAATTCCTAAACACCAAACGACCAACTATCCACGAAAAAACATAAAATAACGATAGACACAAAACATTCCGTTTTACGCGACACTAAAATCTCTTCACAACAGTTTAAAAACCTTGAGTCCTTAAATCTTAGAATGAATATATAAACAGGTTATTTTCGCGACTAAACCACTATTTTTCCTAAGTCGTTGTGTCTCGAACATAATCTACACGGCTTTTGCAGTTTTGTTGTGGAGTTAAAGTTATAAGTGGGAGCGATTTTGTAAAGACTTGATAATTTTCCGTAGATGAGATGTTATTTTACGCGCAAATGTCAGTCTTTAAGCCGCTCGTAGGCCTTCAACTTGATTTTTTAATACACTGCTATACTGCTATACTATTCAAATGTTTGTGTGACGAGCACGATCATTTATTCTGTGTCTGGGTGTAATTTATCTATATTATGTATGTATTTAGAAATATATAAGTATATTTATCAGTCGAGTGTCTAGTACCCATAACACAAGCTCTGCTAAATTTGAGTGAATTGCTTTGTGTGAATGTTGTCCAATATTATATTATATTATAATATTACCGATGATATTTTGATTCAGAATTAAGCAATATGTTGTATGTGATGTATGTTGCACAGCAGTTCAGGTTTAGTCAGTAAGAGTCTGACACTACCCCCTTCCTCCCCCGAGGGTGTGGGTGTCAATGAGGATTCAAATCGAAAAAAATAGAAAAGATTATCTGTCTCGGAAACTGCAACGAAATTAATCAGAAATAGAAAAAGAGAATTAAGATGTTTTTGCACTCTTTCCAGCGTCTTGAAAATATAACTTAGACCACTCTTAGAAACTTATGAACGGGGTCAAGTGCCACGGTTTATGGCTTTATAACAGAAAGTGGCTTTCCCGCCTGTTTTATTATAAATACTTAGTGCCCCTACTAAAGTACAGTATGAGAGAGACTTCAAAGAAACTTCTTTTGTTCAGCCCTTACTGTCCCACTGCAGGGCAAAGGCTTCCCTTAGATTTTTTGTCCGGTCTATTGCTTTTATAGTATGCATCCAGTTAGTTGCACCATCTAATTCGGGGCCGTCCTTGTTACCGCTTTAGCGATTTGAGGAATAGAGGTACACCTTTTAAAAGTTTTACTTCGACAGAATATTCTCTATCACACCACATAAATACAGGATTGGATACAAATAAATAGTTACATGGTACCACAATGGGCGGCCTTATCGCTAAAAGCGATCTTTTACAGACAACCTTTGGATGGACTTCATTCTGAAGGAGCAACATTTGTGCAAGGTTTATTTCCCTACTAGCTGTCGCCCCCGACTTCGTCCGTGTGGTTAGAAGATATACTTAGGATTTTTGAACGGAAGCCCTCGATGATGAATATTTCCCCGTTTCTGCCACATTTACCATTGTTTCTTCGCTCCTTTTAGTTGCAGCGTGATTTTATATAGCCTTAACCCTTCCTCGATGAATAGTCTATGGAACACAAAAATATTTTTTCAATTTGAACCAGTAGTTCCTGAGATAAGCGCTTTCAAACAAACAAATTCTTCAGCTTTGTATATTAAGTATTACTTACATCAAAATTCTTGAGTTACTATCGTTACAATAATACAGGAAACAGTCAAATGTTCAGCGAAAACTCAGTTATTTGGAAATACAAGTCATATTTCCGTTTCCCGCGCAACGGAAATGACATTCAAAGGACTGAATGAAATATATCCGGAAGGATATTTCAAAAATCTTGAGCAAATGCCCTGGCCTTACGGTTTTAATATTTGTTTCATAAAATAAATGTTTTGACAAAATGGACGACATTTTACTTTTGATTTAATTGGATTCGACGTATAATTAGGCATCTTTATGACAAGTTTTTTTGTACCGTTTGCATATTTTGTCTATTAATACGCTGAAAACACTGCGAGGAGTATCACATTTGCAATTGGCTAGATTAAACCTTACACAGGACTAGAATTTGTGACTTCCTGGTGCAAAACACAAAGCGCTTTTTGATTGCTTGTAATTTACATGGCTATTGCAGTAATACCTATAATTTGTGAGGCTTAAATTAAAATTCTACTAAATTATTACGTTTATTATTTTAATTTATATAAATCTTTAATACCTTTTTGCTACAATTCGATAAAAAAATATTTTTAAATGTTTGGCACTGCCCCATGTTGGGCGCCACTAAAAGCACATTTTTAGAGTGTACCTAGTACATGTTTTTTTTATATTGACTATAATTAACACTTTTATACTAAAAATGTTGTTTAAAATTGTGTAGGACCCGGTTGCGTCCGAAACTAGTCTGCAATCCCGTTTTATATGCAAAAGAAAACCGTTGCATCATTTAATAATGATTTATCATCACAGTTGCTCTAAAAAATTAAAGGCTCACTATTTAACTAAACTCTGGTTACAATTGATTGCTAGACGTACAAACCCCAAGAAGAATTAAAAAGCTGAAACAGAATTCTCAATTACAATGAATACTGAACAATGTTTAACGAGACCAAAGTAACAGTTTCTCTGACTCCATAAGTGCTTTCTCAAACTTGGTCTGCAAATGAAAACCAGAACCGGACGTAGTTTGAACTATAACAATAGCCCCCGGATACACCTGGGCCACCTAAAGGTGCACTTAAAGTTATATGATTGCAGTTGTAGAAAAGGGACAGAGCTATGCGTCGTACAGCGCTGTCACGCTTCCACTCATTAAACCTAAGTTCAGTGGTGGTTAGTAGGTACTCTAGAGTTACTAGGGTTATTTGTTTTACAACTTCCTCACAACACCATCTATTCTCAAATGAAGCAAAGTTTGTATTACGAGTACTAGACAACTGATGACATACTTATGTATAACTAAATACATACATATTATAGATAAACTAGCTGTTGCCCGCGACTTCGTCCGCATGGTTAGAAGATATAAATTATCAATATTTGAACGGAAGCCCTCGAAGATGAATAATTTTCACTGTTTTTTCCACTTTTTTCATTGTATCTTCGCTCCTAGTAGTCACAGCGTGATGGTATATAGCCTAAAACCTTTCTCAATGAATGGTCCATTCAACAATTTTTTTTCAATTTGAACCAGTAGTTCCTGAGATTAGCGCGTTCAAACAAACAAACTCTTCAGCTTTATATATTAGTATAGATATAGATATATATTAGTATAGATTATACCTAGACACCAGAACAAATGATCGTGCTCATCACTCAAACATGTGTCCTGGGTGGGAATCGAAAACGACCTCCGGTATAGCAGTCAGGGTTTTTAACCACTTAAAAAACAGGCCAACCGTAGAACCGGTTTACACGATCAAAAGTTTGATGTTTGACCATTTGCTTAAGCAAATATGTTTTTTTTTTAATAAAATTCGACTCCCGCATTAAGGAATTGAATCCTTCTGTCGCGAGGGGTTTCACAAACATACAATTCACATGCACAAAGACACCCAGACCTGGAACAAGCATTCGTGGATCACACAAGCGCTTGATCTACGCGAGGATCGAAAGTGGATCACACAAACGCTTGTCCTACGCGAGGACCGAACTCGCGACACGACGCGAAATGTGGCTTTGGCGTGATGACCTCAACCACTCGGCTATCCGTGCAATCATTAGATTACCACGTTAAACATGGAAATCACATCAAACTAAGACACGCTATCGAAGTCGCGGGAGACAGCTAGCATAGTTATATGTTCGAAACTAACGGTTCAATTTCACTAATCTCTTAAGTTTGAAACTCGCTTGAAATCTCGGAAACGTGTTCGTGTGATCTCATTTATTTTCGCATTATATCCACGTGTTTGCGTTGTCTGGTATAAGGAAACGTACGTTATTCAAAGATGCTATTAATCAAAATGGATAATATTATTTACGCTCGCTATAAATCGGAAATGATCCCACGGTAACATAAAATCGGGATAAAAACTATGGTATTTTTCAATCATGGTTTTAACTATCCGTGTATCAAGTTTCGTCTGAATCCGTTTAGTGGTTATTGCGTGAAAGAGGTACAAACATCCATAAACATATTTTTTTCTATAATTACTACTATGATACTGTAATTTACTATTAACACACATGTTTTACAGAAATAAAAGGATTTGATTTGATTATATTTATCTCTTTAATTCCATTTTTTTAATAAACCATTAAGTATAAAATTAAATATACCACAACCCAGAATAATATGTGTTCCTATTTCATCATTTCGATGTTGGCACGAAAAACCATTTGTTAATTAAAATGATATGCAAGTAATATTTTTGTGGTTCTACGATTTTAATTATGAATATTATTTAGAGCATATTCATTAGTGGGACTAAATAAATTATATGATGTTTTCCTATTTTAAACCGACTTTGAAAAGAGGGAGGTTTTCCATTCGTCCACGAATGCTTGTTCTGAGTCTGGGTGTCTTTGTGCATGTCACTTGAATGTTCATGACACAAGGATTAAATTCTTTACTTCGGGAGATAATTCTTTACTTTTGTAAAAAAAGGTTAATAAATAAAGTTAAACAATCTTGATAAACCTTTTTGGGTTCAAAATAGAGTTAAAATATATGCCAGACTTATCTATGTTCAATAGTTGTCGTGATGACGTATTTGGAGGGTTGCCAGATAGACCCAATTCGGTAATGGACAATTAATTCTAGAACTCAATACATTGTCAAAAGCAGAAATCTAATTATAATTTAGTTGGTTAGCTTTTGATAGTATTATTTTAGTTAAATGGCTGTTTTGGTAGTCAAGTTTTTGGTGGAAATTGTAATTTAATGTCTGTAAGGGTCGTTTATAGGGTTTTATATCCAACTGAAAAAGATTTGACTTTTCTTCTGTTCCTCAATTTAATAAAGTAAATTATTCTTTTAAAAATATTAAAAAGTCTCCGAAGACTGTCCGTCCGACTGTCACCAGGCTGTATCCTTTGAACGTATATGTGTGCTGTATATTTTTATGTGGGTGTATATTTGTCACCTCTTCAACCCTAAACGGCTGGACCGATTTTGATGAAATTTAGTATGGGGGTAGTTGTCTCCTCCATTACTTACATCTTCTTATTAATATCGACATCCCGACAGCCAGAATTATAATAAAACAATTCATTTTATAATTTTTCATTTACATACATACGCATCCAACAAGAAATAATGTCAACTTGTCCAATACTTATGAACGTACAAATAGTCCGACTTATTTCACTTTGATCTCGCCGCTCGCAACATAGTTACAGCAAGTTAGTTTAACCGCGAGACTTCTAGAACTTACTATTACTTCAGTTCACTAGACTATAGTAGGTTTCTCAAGTTTAATAATATAGGTTATAGTTTTCTTTAGTCGATATAAGTTTTCGGTTATGAAATAGGTTAATAATTTCGATGCTTTTTGGCAAGAGCTCGTAGTTGAGTGTTTGATGTAAAATTGCATTGGTAATAAAAGGTAAGCGATGCTCGCTGAGGTTGGTATGTGGATGGGTGACCGTTTTGTAAGCATACGAAGTGTTTATTAAATGATGCAACAGTTTACTCGATAGTCTGACTAGTTTCTGACCCAACCGGAGTCCTTAATCATAAGCTGACGCGACGCAACCACAAAATGGCAATTACATCAAACGAAAGATATCGTGTTGCCAGTACTGGGTGAGGTGGTCAGATTAATTCTAGAATCATATTGTCAGCGAATTATTATAATTTTTGGTTATTTTGATATTTATTTTAGTTATGGTTTTTTATCTGAAATTGTTTTTTCTGTTCTATTTAATAAAGTAAATTATTCTTTTAAAAATATTAAAAGTCTCCGAAGACTGTCCGTCCGACTGTCACCAGGCTGTATCCTTTGAACGTATATGTGTGCTGTATATTTTTATGTGGGTGTATATTTGTCACCTCTTCAACCCTAAACGGCTGGACCGATTTTGATGAAATTTAGTATGGGGGTAGTTGTCTCCTCCATTACTTACATCTTCTTATTAATATCGACATCCCGACAGCCAGAATTATAATAAAACAATTCATTTTATAATTTTTCATTTACATACATACGCATCCAACAAGAAATAATGTCAACTTGTCCAATACTTATGAACGTACAAATAGTCCGACTTATTTCACTTTGATCTCGCCGCTCGCAACATAGTTACAGCAAGTTAGTTTAACCGCGAGACTTCTAGAACTTACTATTACTTCAGTTCACTAGACTATAGTAGGTTTCTCAAGTTTAATAATATAGGTTATAGTTTTCTTTAGTCGATATAAGTTTTCGGTTATGAAATAGGTTAATAATTTCGATGCTTTTTGGCAAGAGCTCGTAGTTGAGTGTTTGATGTAAAATTGCATTGGTAATAAAAGGTAAGCGATGCTCGCTGAGGTTGGTATGTGGATGGGTGACCGTTTTGTAAGCATACGAAGTGTTTATTAAATGATGCAACAGTTTACTCGATAGTCTGACTAGTTTCTGACCCAACCGGAGTCCTTAATCATAAGCTGACGCGACGCAACCACAAAATGGCAATTACATCAAAACGAAAGATATCGTGTTGCCCAAGTAACTGGGTTGAGGTGGTCAGATTGGCAGTCACTCCTTGTAAAACACTGGTACTTAGCTGAATTCGGTTAGACTGGAAGCGGACCTGAACATAGTTGGAAGGCTAAGATTCCGATGAACAATTCAATCGAAAATAGGTTACCCACTGCACAAATCAAAACGACTCTCAATTTATATTTATGTACTAGCTGTTGCTCGCGACTTCGTCATCGTCGTTAGAAGATATAAGTTAGGAATTTTTAAACGGAAGCCCTCGAAGATAAATAATTTTCCCTGTTTTTTCCACATTTTCCATTGTATCTTCGCTCCTATTAGTCGTAGCGTGATTGTATATATAGCCTAAAGCCTTCCTCGATTAATGGTCTTTTCAACGCAAAAATACTTTTCATTTAAACCAGTAGTTCCTGAGATTAGCGTGTTCAAACAAACACATTCTTCAGCTTTATATATTAGTATAGATAACAATCTTGAGGTTCAATTAATCACTGTTGCAAATACAGGAAATGTTGATTAATAAAACAAACACATTAATATTAATACACCGTCATTTGTCGACGTCGGTTAAGGATGAGATGAGCCTGAAATATTGGAACGGAAACGAAAGTTGTTGTGTTTATTTTCATGCTCCTAGAGATTTGTGTTCTTTGTTGGTCTTGGCCTTAGAGTGTGGTCAAAAAGTGATTGTGCAATGACTGCACACACTGACAGTCGAGTGGCTGAGGTCAGCACACCCAACCCACTGAGTCATGTGTCGTGGGTTCAATCCCCACTCAGGGCAAATGTTTTGGGTGATGAGTCAGAGTCCGTGTCTCTCGGTTAGTACCACTCCACCAAAAAACCAGTCACTAAACCAGCTACATTAAAAAAAGGTACTCCATAGGCTCTATATATTCATCCAATATGTCGTACCTGCCTCACCACGGGTTACTCCGAAAACACATAAAAATAAAATTTATGCAAAATATAAAAAATGTCTCTGCCATCCCTCTAACTGTGTGCTATGTGTAGTAAATATTTTGTCGCTCCAATACCTTTTTCCAACACGGCTTTTATGTTTCAGCTTCTACGTGAAAACGGTACAAGTCAAATAATTAAAATTTAATAGGTTTAAAAAATCTAAAAACCAACGTTTTCAATTGTCACTCTATTCAAATGATCAAAATCGCTCCAGCTATTTTTATAGTTGTTAATTGCATTGTCATCAGGTTTGAAGCTACGGTGAAAATTTCAGCCTACTAGCTTATCGGGAAGTGCCTCAAAATTGAGTTTCAAAAATCCAACCGGAACGACAAACAAACAAGAAAGTGTGTGTATAAAAACGTGGGAAAAAATACAAGAATCGCTTAAGGAATGAGTCTTAAGCGATTAAAAAAAAGGTTTCAATACGCTACATATTTCTTCTAATGAAAGAGAAACGCTACATATTTCTTAGAATCTTAAAGCAAGGTTGTGAAAATAGACGGCAAGTTTGATTTTTCAAATAATTCATAAATAAAAAAAAAAAATATAAATCAACGATGATGCAAAAAAAATAAAAAAATTAAAAAAAACGTGCTGGGACAGCTAGTAGAATATAAAAATATTCTATACATTTCTATATTTCCAAAATTAACTAAAATGAAACAATTCTGATATCTCTGTTTACATTTGTGACGCCCTAATAAGCTTAACCCATATTTATTATTATAAATGCGGAAGTATCTCTGTCTGTCTCGCTTTCACGCCAAAACTATTTATCTGATTGTAATGAAATGTGGTACCCATATAGTCTAAAGCCTGAGAAAGGACATAGGCTTCTTAATAAAATGCACGCTTAGTTGTTTAAAACATACAGATCTTTTATTCACAGAACACAGAAAAGTAATGTCTATATACATGTAACACATTAATAACTAGATGGCGCCACTTGTAGCTTTTATTATTTAGTTATAAACTATATCTAATTATATTAAAACAATACTTCTAACTTTAAAAGACTGGGCACTGGGAGCTCTAGATTTATATATATGAGACATTTTTCTAATGATTTGAAATTTGGCTAAAATATTGTTTATTTAAAATAAAGAAATATGCGAATAGCGGCTTTTGGGTATTTTGATTTAAAAAGCACAGACGAGCAAACGGAGTCGAGGTCAAAAGCTAGTAGGTTTTTTTAAAGTGACATCAAACACCCAATATTAGTTTTTCGTATTCTAATATCAGCCGTCAACAAAAATATACGCAACTCGCCACCACAAAAACAACAACAAAAATGTTTGTGCATTTTAATAAAAACCGACGGACCCGTTCATTTGAAAAACAATCTCCGATCAGCAACGCGACGTAACTGTATTAATTTAGTGAAAAATATACGAAAAGCCATAGAAAAGTTTTATAGTTGCAAGTTCAAAAATTGACTGAATAATTTTGATAGCTGATTTGATTTTCGACCTATGTACAATAATTCATGGACACCCACTCCCTCGGGGGAGGAAATGGGTAGTGTCAGACTTTTACTGACTAAACCTGAACCGCCGTGCTACGTCATCCGCGTTTTTGTGTCGGTGTATGGCAATGCGTTGCAATCCTTCATACACCGACTGCGGGCTTGGCGTGATGATAGCTTATAATGCTATTGTCTTTTCACAGATGAAGCATACCTCTTTTTTTTGTCTGCTGCTTGCTGTAAAAGTGGAAAATATTTACCCTGTTATTACCCTGTTAATTTCATGCATTTTCTGTAAATCCTTTCCCAGGAACACAGTGAGGTTAAGTGCTAGATGGTTTGCGTTTATCATTGTTGATTCTTATTTGCAACAAAACTAAACTTAATATATACATTTATGAAACTATATTATCAATACAAAATAAACAGTGTACTTAAATTACAAAGCGTCATCTTCATCCCTGCCAAAGTCGCGAAACGTGCCCAGAAGGCTGACTGCATTGACACGTTGTATGGCGATTCTAATTATAATCCTTTTTAAGTGAAAAAAAAACTCAGTGTGATTGTTTTTATGTAAGTTTGTCGGCAATGATCTCGCGTTTGGCTGAAGCGATTTGGATGCGGTTTTTAGAAAAGTATTTGTTACATTCAGAAGAAGGTTTTAGGGCTTTAGCCGACTCAAAAAACGAGGTTCTGAGTTTGACCTGTAAGTATGTAATTATGTACGTATGTATATTTTTACTTATTAGTTAGTTTTAGACAGAGAGTTATCAATATTTATTAATTTACAAGAGTTGTAATGATTTGCATGAGTGGAGGGCTTCACTTGTCACCTCGCCAAAACTTTTCTTTAGTTTTCGATCTTACCGACTTACCCCATTTTTCCCCCTACCCACGTATTTACTCGCCATATATTTTACGACGTACTCTCGCCGGATCGACAGCTGACGTCCGTACTATATTGCCCAGTAGGCTTCACTTTACGGTTTCCTGCACTTACACCCAGCTCCTTAATGAACAACCATATAATAACACTATTACTGTGAATTAAAAACTAGAAATGTATAAATAAAAACTATATAGTCTATTTACTCTCACTTTCTTGTATGATTGTCGTTATGGTTAGACTTTTGCAACTCAATTTTGAGGCACTTCCCGACAAGCTAGCAGGCTGTCGTTTCAGGATAGCTTAAAATTCGATGACAATGCAATTTACAACTGCAAAAACGGCTGGACCGAATCTGATAAAATTTGAATGGCCCTTTAAAAACGTGGGTTTTTAGATTTTTTTAATCTATTAATTATAATTTCTTTACAAAGACACATATTATCAGCAATTAGTCTATTAATTATACCTGTATGCCATTAAGACAGATGTAAATCCAGGCTGGTATAGCTATTAGCAATCAATTGTAAGCATAATTACTGAACATTGATGCAATCTTACTATCAAATGGGTCGTGGATTGCGAGTACTACACGAGGATAATAGGTTGACTACACAGGGGTTTTAAACCTTTGGTTTTAAAATTAATAAATTACTTAAACGCTTTTATGTTATTTCGTTTCATAACACACAATTTATTTTTATTTTCTTAGCTAAAAAGGAACATGAAAAGAGTTGTTTGAAACTGACGTTTATTAATCATTTCTTAAACTACCTACCGGACTTTAAAAAGAAACCTATTCTGCCAAATGTTCTAATCACATGAAAATCTGAATCTCACCACTTGAAACATTTCTAAAAATGTTGACCAACCCTGTCTAATCGTAACGTGCGTGTCTGTAATTGGGTTAAGTGCAATGTAACTAACATCTAAGTAATCGGAAACGTTTGCACGTAAGTACTGTTTGTAACTACTTCCCTTAATATAGTCCTGGACGATAAGTTTTGGCTGCAAAGTGTGGTTTTTCTTCGCTTCCCCGGATAAAACCCTACCGAATGCACGAAGATGTAGGACAAGGAAGTATCACTACTTAGAATAAAGCTAGTCTCTATGTATGCTTAAATCTTCAAAACTACTCAACGGATTTTGATGCATTTTTTATAGTAGATAGTGATTCAAGAGGATGCTTTTAAAGTATATCCTATACGTAATTTAGTAGATGGTCAATTTTAAAGGATTCAAATGTATTGACTATTTTGCGCTCTCATTGCAAACGCTAGCTTAACCCGGCAAGACACATCAAAATAATGTTCAACAGTACACCATAAAAAGATCTACAAAAAAGTCTAAGACAAAATAAGTCTATCTTTTAATGTTGACTTTCTGTATACCTACCTACATTTTTTTCGTTCGCAATTTTTCCTCAACAATGTTTTTTTGTAATTAGTAATTCATTTATGTATGTACATAAAACTCTCATGTATTTTTGACTATAATAGTAACAAATCCATTAACAAGAATAATCACCAATTATCCAAACATTACACTAACGGGGATTCAAACTGCAGCACCGATAATCAGTGCCAAAGCCTAATGCTTGACAAATGTGTTGTTAGCGACGATACAAGCAGTGATATTGATGACTGTACCGCGGTACGCGTACATTGGGCTTGACTGTACTTTTAAATTAAATATTTTTAGAATTTCGTCCCGAAACAAAACCCTATTACAAAGGTACTGTTGTCTCACCGTCTGAAACCAGCCTGTATTGCATGAACTGTAATAACCAGACAATTATGTAATTAGAATAGATTTTCCTTGACAAAAAAAGTTATGGTATCACAGCAAAACAGACGCGTAAAAGTAATAAACTTATAACACCCCTGTTAGAAAATCTCATGATCTCGAAATAGCTGGACCGATTTTGCAGAACATGTCTCTTTCAAATAAAATAATTATCCGTTTAAGTGTCACGTTGTCACAGATAACACACATATAGAGGTCAATCTTATAACACCTCTCTTTTTAGGTCAGGGTTTTAAAAATAATAGAAATATCACACTAATTTTAAAAAGCTAAAGTATATGAGTGTTTGTTTGTAAATACTTGTCACCTCTTCATGCCCAAACCACTCGACCAGATTCGACGATATTTGGTATCGAGATAGGCTACTTTTATCCGACTTCGTTAAATATGATGCTTGTGCTCTTAGTAGCGAAACCTAGGCCCAACAACAGGCTAGCAACAAAATCTAGGCTCGACAAACCTTGAGCAATAACTAAGTACACTATAAAGCATGAATGCTTTCAGTGGTTCAAAACTACGTTAATGGAGCTTCTATTTGTAATATAGGGACAGATAAACTTTTCAGTGTTTTAAACTTCGTTGAGTACACCAGCAAAGTTTTAATTGGCCAGTAAATACACAAGGAACCGGCCAAGGACAAGTCGGACTTCTATTTTAAAAGTACTGTACTATAAGTAAATACATGAATTTTGCTACTGTGCGAGAGAGGCGCACTCATGGCATATAGGTTGTCTCTTTCTCTTATCTCCAATCCTGCTTTTAAAATTTAAAGAACAATCCTTACTGAATCTTACAATTAGTCAAGCATTTTGGTCGTTACGAAGTAAAAAACCTGCACACAAATATGAAATCCGTATAAAGCGTTAGCAATTGTTTACCCTCAATCTGTTTTGAAAGAATTTGTTGTGATATTGACAACAGAAATACATCATCGGTGAAAATTTCAACTGTCCATCACAGTTCGCGAGATACAGCCCGGTGGCAGACAGACGATCAGACGGCGGTACCCAGAAAAAGGGTTCCGCGTTACTCTTTGGCTACGGAAACCTATAACCAGCCTTAAAATAACGGCTAATAATATAAATACAGTCTAGGGACTAAGACATTCAGCCGACGATCATTAATAAGGATCTGTTGACCTTTGGCTGCAGAACCCTAAGAAGGACAGAAAGTCTTTATTTATCCCAGACTCTTCAATCTAGAGAATCGATCTTTCCACATTTAGCACCAACCAATAGTGACGTAGTAAACGCCTTTATAAATGACCAGATTATTAGATTTTCTCTATACGGGTCGGATTATACTGTAGTTATCAAGACCGAGAAAAATGCATCAGTTAAAGTATCTTTTTTGTTTGTTGGAGTGTTAAGATAAGTCGTTTTAATTAAGTGCAAGATGTGGAAGGCAGAGGATCGGGTGTTGTGACTTACCTTGGAGGTTTACTTTGCCTAGCTGTGGACAGTGATAGGTTGTGTCTTTTTTGGACTAACGTGGGTGATATTTTTAGAGAGCAATTTATCGTAATTTACGTATCGTAAGGATGGTTCATTATTACATGATGCAACAGTTTTCCTGCTCTTGCGTATTTGTCAGGATTTCGGACTTAAACGGTCGATTCGCGACAATACCGCGTTAGCTCAAGAAGGACTCCGGTTGGGTCCAAATCTAGTCTGGCAATCTCGATAAATATGCGTGTGTGAACCATCATCGGTGTAGTCTTTTCCCAACTATGTTAGGGTTGGCTTCGGGTCTAGCCGAATTCAGCTAAATAGGTAAAAGTGTTTTACAAGGAGCTACTAGTGCTTGAGTAAACCGTTCATCATTTAATAATTAATTATCCTCACGAAAGTTATGGGTAAATGTTAAAATTATAACTAGGATTAACACATAGGATGGTTTTTTTCCGATTGTATGTTCCCGTAGGATCATTTACGATTTGTGGCGGGTGGGCTCGCGCGTTGTTAGCTATTAGTAATTATATTAAATCACACTTGTTGGGTTATTGTCAAGAAATGCACTTTTTTTCCAACAAAAATAAACATCACTTTACAGCGAGTACAAATGAAAGTGTAACATTAAAATTCGTAATATTGTAATTTACCCTACACAAATACACGCTAAACATTTCAAAGGTAGAAAATCAGCCGCGTCATAATTCATTATCCATTTCAATACGGGAATGTGTTGTTTTGACAGGTTGTATGTTACTAAACAGGTCATGTGATTAATTGACGGGGTATTGGACATATTAATTCTGTGTTGAGTATTTTTAACGTGAAATTGAATATACTCGTACATTTAGAGGAACTCGCCGAACCAATAAGGCGGTAGAGATAATACTGATAGGTCTTTGTGTATGACATGGCTATGGAATCTTAAAATAAACGAACGTATTTTCAGAGTGCAGTAATTGTAGTTTTAAATTTTTAATTATAATTTTGATTTAGCATGAACAACTAAACATCTGGATCGATCGAATGACCGTTGTTATGGGTAATTCTGGTGTATGATTTATAATAATAAGCTGATATATACGTCCCACTGTTGGACAAGGGCCTTTTCCCGTAAAAATGGCTGTAATTTGCATGTGTATGGTGTGGTATTCTGGTAAAGGTTTCTATCAGAAAGTGAAGAACATGGACTATACCATAGTATACAAAATTCGAGGTGATAATCAGATTGATGTAACAAAAATAGGGAAGGTTTTGAGCATTGATCACCACGCTAGCTCACTGCGGGTTTTAGGATTCAGATTCCAATACTTTAAGTCCAGGTAACCTCTCGATATTTTCATTCACCGTTTGTCAGTAATATCATAGATTATTAAGAAAGTACAGATAGGTTTGAAAAATCACAGGCCTGCCTGCGTTGGGAATCTGCACCTCGTGAATACAAATCTATCCATAGGACCACAAGGCCACCATGGTTTATAATTAAACTAGCTATTTCATAAAACGATCATTTTCGTTTTATGAAAACGAAGTCGCGGGCAACAGCTAGTCCAGGATAAAAACAAAATAGGTATATATCGTCAAAGAGGAACAAATATCCATACATCCACACATACAAACATTCGCCTTTATAATACTAATAGGACTAACGCAAATATTCCTTAGGTTTAGTCCACAGTATCACAGTAGGTGGCGGTGTGCACTAACAATAATAAATGGTACCAAAAGTGCGTGTGACGATAATTCTTTACCCCTGTTTTCGCGATGTATTGATTGCAGGTGCCACACAAAGAGTTATAGTTGTGATATTGCAGATCTATCACGTACCTTGCAATAGCGAAACGATAGCAAAATTGGTACAAAAATTTCGGGCCGAGTTAAATAATATTGTGATGTTTATGGATTATATTTAGAGAGCTGCCTAGCTAGGTGTTGTAATCTAAGTGGCATTAAGTAAATAAAAATACTCTTTTTTATTTTGACTCTTCGAAGAAAAACCTAGATTGTGTTAGTTATATTCAATTTTATCAGACAATAGGTATTATAAATGTTTCAAGACAAGTTCAATAAGATAGCAAAAGGCAATAATCACCAATCAAAACCCAAACCGAAACTTGCATTGCTTGACTTACAAAAAAATCATCTCTCCTAAACTCTCATAAAGGCATATTACATAACTAAAGGTAGAAATAATAAAGTTGCCATTATTAAAATAAAATTAAACTTCGAACAAAGTTGCCCCATTTATTCTCCTCGGCCCGCAAGACTTTGGGGTAGCCACAATAAAAATTACTTATTTAATTTATTGGCCAACCAGATGCCGGGTATAAGTAAAATGTAAAAAAGTTCGCTTTTGTTTCGTTACAGGATATATTCTCTACTTAATAGACGACCTCCGTGGTCGAGTGGCGTACGCACCGGTTTCAAGGTGTCGCTAGCTCTGAGGTCCCGGGTTCGATCCCCGGTCGGGTCAATGTAAAAATTCACATTTCTACATTGTCTCGGGTCTGGGTGTTTGTGGTACCTTCGTTGTATCTGAATTCCATAACACAAGTGCTTCAGCAACTTACTTTGGGTTCAGAACAATGTATGTGATGTTGTCCGCATTTATTTTTATTTATTTTATTTATTTAATGTGTGTGAAACTGAAGTTATTATAATAGAAAACCTTTTAACAATCTTTTTAGGATTCCGTACCAATTTTTTTTAATCCTAGAACTTTTTAGTGTTCGATGTTATTGAAGCAACATAATTAAAATCTTGAATGAAAATTTCAATTATCTAGCTAGTACAGTTTATGAGATATAGCCTGATGACGGATGGACATACAGCGAAGCCGACCCGTTGAGGTCACCAGGCCGATCTCACCGTTTGCGATGTGTCGCGGGTTTGATCCCGAAGGACAAGCATTTGTTTCCTCCACGAATGCTTGCCCTGAATCTCGGAGTCTTTGTGCACGTGACATAAATGTTTGTGACCCCCCCCCACCATGGATTAAATTCCTTAATGCGGGAGCCGTTTTCACTAAAAAAAGAGGGATCCTTTTAACCATGTCCATACATTCAAGCATTTTTTGTTGATGTGTCTTTGAGATACCTAGAAAATGGACATAGATGAAACTCCACACAAGTTTCTCTAATTAAATGCATTTATTCCATACATAAGCCTTGTAAACCTGTTTTACCCTATGTACTATGTAACAAGCTTGAATTTTGTTGTTATCTTAAGCGAAGTAGAAATTGAATTTTCGCATCGTTCACGTAGCCGTATTCTTGGCAAACATGTGTAGACATGGATGTGAGAAAATAGAAAATTATAAATGGATGTGGCAAGTAATTTCTTATGGACGTTAGCAGTGATAGCCTATGTTATATCGTTAAACTATAAAACCTGGCTTGCATTAATGTCTTCAGAATTTGTTTGCGTATTACGAAGTTCACATCACCGTATGTACAGTGTAAGAATGTCGCGATCAAACCTGCTCCCAAAAAGTTTTAGGTTGATGCCTATGCCTCTTATATGTAGTACTAGCTATTCGCCCGCGGTTCCGCCCGCGTCGAGGTCGGTTACATCGCGTTTCCAAGAGAACTCTTCAAAAGTCCGGGATAAAAACTATCCTATGTTCTTTCTCAAAGTCAACTCTATCTCTGTACCAAATTTCATTATATTCAGTTCAGTGGTTTAGATGTGAAAGCGTAACAGACAGACAGACAGAAAGACAGACAGAGTTACTTTCGCATTTATAATATTAGTAGGGATGACACGTACATAAAATACGATCCGGATTCCCGTAATAGCCAATACCAAGCGACATATGTAGTGCTTAAATCTCGAATGTTTCATACACGGGAAGATGCCTGTGCCCTAGCAAGTATTGCAAGCAGGCAATTATTATTTTTCAGGCATCACAGTCTTGGATTATGTCTAATTTAAATGGGGCATATGCCTAATTTATTGAATAAATATTCCATTATAATCTTCTTTGTTGATAAACTGTCATCTTTAAAGACGTAATAGGTCCTAAAAACTATACAATGCCGCATCCAAAAGCACACATACCTTCTTAGCTCCCGATCGGTATCGGCGGAACAGTCGGTTGGTGGTGAGATATGGTTCCATCTGACATTCACTGTATGATTTATAGTACACACTCTTATATAATACAAGGAAAAGGTGACCGGGATATAAATTGTGTGTCATTCTGTAAGTAGATTTCTATAGAAATGGCCGTGTCTGAGATTCTGGTACTATGTATTTTAATTCTCTTTTTTTTGCGTGCCATAATGTATACAGGCTGTTGGTACAGGGATAATTTAGTCACAATTATGGATCCTGTCGGGCACAGTATACGGGCACGAATGCTTGTCCTGAATATGGGTGTCTTTGTGCATGAAACTTTTATGTTTTTGAACATAAAACAAGGATTAAATTACTTGAAGAAAAAGAAGATGAAAAATTAAGTTTAGATTACAGCAAACTGAGCTATTCTATGTCTATATATTATTAAAAAAATAATAGAATTGTTAAAAAACGGACAGAATTGAAACTCTCCAACTATTTTGCTTACAAAGTTATTTCATCGAAATATACTTTTGTTTAAATTTCATTAACTTTATCTACCAAAACCATTTCAATCTAAACCATACTACATGAAAATTTCTAATCTTGGAAACACAATTTCAATACTGATCCCTGACGACTTTTAAAACACATCACGAAAACCAATCGCCAAACAAGCATTGTTCAAGTTAAAATTAAAAGCATTCAAGACATCTATAATTTAACTCATCTTTGCGCGCGGCGCTATGTGTGAGGAACCCTTGTTAACATACAGTGACGTTGTGTAACCAAGCTTTAAAGTATATTAAAGTTCCAGAAGAGAATTTGACAAAAAAATCTAAGTAGTCTGGCAAACAGGTCTCCCTAAAATATTGACACGTTGTTTTCATTTCATCACTTGCTAGTAAAAAGAGTACTAGTAAGTGACGTCACACGAGATTTTATTTCACTGTTATTTACATAGTTTTTCTTTATTCACGAGATAAAGAAAAAACAACCCATTTTGTAACCCATTTTTTTTGGAAATCTGTTTGACGAACTAAGCCGACCTTTTATCAAATACTTTATGATAAACAGACGCACGCACACATAGGACAATGAGCACAAATGAGTTGAACTATCTGTAAGAACATCTAATTCCGAAACTTTGAGGACTTGATTTGGAATAATTTGGGACAATGCCAAATAGTAGTTTACAAATCCAATTAATCGAATGCGATATTGTCGACTCAGTTTTCGTAGTACATAATACGCTATATTTTGACTGCGGTTGGTTAGGAATTAATTCTCGCCTGGGCGCCAATTCTGCTATTTACGAGTACAATGGCCGAAGAATGAATGGCATTGGATTAAATTGTCGCTATTCATAATATTCAAAGCATTTTTTCAATCTTGCACGGATAGACGAGTGGTTGAGGTTTTCGATCCCTACGCGGAGATCAAAAACAATCATTTGTGTGATACACGAATGCTTGTGCTGAGTCTGGGTGTCATTGTGCATGTGAAATGAATGTTTATAAAACCCCCCGCGACACAAGGATAAAATTACTTACAGCTGGAGTCGTTTTGTTTTTTTAACGAAATTCAAAACGGGAGTCACAGTCACGGTCAATACAATGACTGTTCAATTGTTGTATTGGCAATATGCTTAGGAGAATGGGAATAGTTTCAAATATAACCTAATTGTCATTCATTCATCGGACATTGTGAACAGCAGAATCGGGGCCCTGGCACTGTGAATTACCATGAAGTTATCCGCCTAATGAAAAGAGATATTTTTTTATATTATAGCCTGTTTTAAATCCCAATGCTGTCCGAAAGCCCTTTCTCTTCGATATACCTATAAATAAATAAATTCTACGTCAAAGTTTGATTTTCAATAATAATTCCTTTAAATAAAACTAAGTAAAGTCCACTTAAAGTTGAGTACGGTACGAAGTTCTAAACTCAAGTCTGTAAGTACCTTCCAAGTTTGAAGCACTCTTATTAAATACTCAAAATGTATAAGCCACTTGTCCTAGACAAGACCAGACATCGTGAACGAGGGTCGAAACAAGTAATATGTATGTGGTATTCTTTTTTCTTAAGCCTAAAACCAAAAAGATTTTATTTTAATTTTAAATACTTAGGCCTTTTTCTAAAACTTAGCAGCGATAGTCGTAGTTGTCTAAAACTGAGCTAATAAGGATAGTGCCATCATTCTCTAACATATATTATTGTTATTCCGAGTTTCATTTATCTCTGTGGCAATTTTCATCGGAATCTGGTTAGCAGTTATTGCTTTGAAAAGTAACAAACATCAATATATCCATACAAACTTTTGCTTTTATGAAATTTGTAGGAATCATTGTGTACAGAGATTTCTCTATACTGCCTATTAACAATAATGAAAGAAGTTATAAACTATGCTTTAAAATCAGCAATCTAAAACTATAAAAACCTCTTTTACTATAAATAGGTATTTGATGAATCCTTCAATTCTGGCAATCAATAAAAAAGTATAACCGACAGACGATTGGAAAGGCGAATAATATACATGACACTATTATGTCAAGAAAGCAAAATTTTCTTATGTGATCTTTATGTAATTTTAAATCTACTTGTCGAAATAGAGAAAATCTTGCGTACTCCAGATTTTAATTGGAAAATGACTTAACATTCAACATATTTGGTTAGTATTCAAATATTTTTCTCGATATACAATTGTCTTCTTAAGGTTTCTTGTCGAATTTGAAGACCTCTTTCAGCTCTCGGTCATGGCAAGTTAAGACAGGGTTATGCCCAAAAGTGGGATGGCGAGGGATGATGGGTTCTGCCTCATAGTAGTATGTCACTGGGTTCATCGAAGAAATACCTCAAATATATACGGTTATAATTTGCAGTAGTATTTGCGAAATTATGAAAATGCATCTCATACGTAATAACTAATTTTCTCACTAAATCTTGATATCTGCTTGGGACTCTGCCGCCCGCATTTCATAATCACAGCTTTGCAACAGATTTGTTCAATAAACATTCAGATAAGTACTCTAGCTAAACCTGATCATGCTTCGTATATTTTAAGAGATTCTGTTTTATCTTATAAAGTTGTATTATATTTACGTAAAATTAGTACTACTATTATTAAATTAAATACTCCGAGATGTTGGAATTTTATCGGTCGGCCAAACTCTTCAAGTTTTAACTAATTAATTGCCAGTTCAAACACCAAACTATCGAATCTATTTTATAATACTGAAGATGTAAACGCCCATAAAGAGACCACTGTACACAGAAATAGCTATAGAATAGCTAATAGAAAAAATAACCGAGATGAATAGAATACAACTGTTTTTGCTTACAGAAGAGGAGAGAAGTTTGTTGACATGGGCAAAAGTATTGTCGAAGCAAAGGGCAAAGACAAAGATGGAGAAACGAAAATTCTATTCAAAAAATCTAATAACACGATATACACACATTCAAGAACGTGTTCGGGTGCGTCACAGTCCTACACACGAAGCGGTGTTCTACAACTAAAAAAACATTTAGAAAACAATCACAATTATTACGTCGACAGGGGAAAACTCAAAAGGGATCTGAGCGTTGAAACCGATGTTTGTAAACTAAGGACGTATTACAAATCTAAGAAAAATCGAATGTCTAACCAAGGTAGCTCGGCCAAGTCTAGATACTCTACGTTAGTGGATACTGAAGTTGAAACAATAGAGGAGTTCCCGGACACAAGCGCTTGCGGAGATAATGAAACCACAGAGCTAAAAAGCAATCCGACCTTAGACATCGCATCTCTAATGATCGATAATTTAAAAGACCTCCTCAATCAATGGATTCAGAAACATCTATTGGAAAATAAAGACACGAAGCAAAAGATTGATTCGGTTTTAAATACTCTAATTCAAAAATTAGATGATAGTAAAGCACTAGCTTCTTCATCGGGTTCAACGTATGTTTTACATAAAGAAGCAGCTAATCAGGCAGTTAAGAACAAAAAGGTTGCGACTGCTTCTTTAACTTGTCAATATTGCAAAAACAAACCAAAACATTTTAAAGCAACTTCTTCAAGTAATAGTAGTCAAAGAGATTCCTCGTCTATCACCATTCCTTTTCAATACAAAGACATAAAAATAATATCCACATTGAGTATACCTAGAAGTTTTCACAAACGGGGAATAGAAGAAAAACCAACTCAACCAAACTCGTGGTTTAAAATGAAGAAAATTAAACATAAGAACATAATACTATCGATTGACAAGTCGAACAAATTGCTTGAATCTTCGAGTTTTGATTTAGTGGCCATATCGACTAAGTCTCTGACAAGAAGGTGTATCAACTATGACAACATGGATGCCAAAAAGAAGAAGAGACACATTGTATTCTTTCCGAAGCCATTTTATAAAAGCGCCACAGACACTTCCAGTACAACAAATCGTGAGCATGTAAACGATGATAATATTGAAATGAACAAACACCAACTTGATGAAATGCCAAGTGTTTTAAAAAGTCTTTACGCCAACGATCCTCTTTTGGTTAGTAACATTGACAAAAATATACAATTTGATACGAAAAATGATAATTCTACTATGACTGATAAAAAATCTGAAATAATTGATCAAAAGAATAATGTAATCCAACAGAGAATTGTTGTAACGGATAAAGCAAATGGTACTTATGTTACCAATACACCTGAGACAATAGTGCATGAAAGAGTCCAAAGTACAACTATGGCTGCTTTTGATTTCATTAACCAAGAAATAGAATTTCCAAACGTAGAAAAATTGCCAGTAAATGAGACAAAACCAAGAGCTAGAAGTAGTAACAGAAAAGTATTCAACGGAGGAAAAATCAACAAACGAAGGAGATTCAAAAACACAATGTCACCGAGTTTTAAAGCTAGAAAGTATCAAACATTTCACAACAAACAATTTACTTTTCTCTATAAAAAGGCAAAAAATAAGAAAGCTCCAAGTAAAGAATTTGTGAAACACTGCCATAACCTATGGCAATACTTTGCGCACTACGAAGGTACTAAAAATATTAAATTAGATGTTTGTATTAATGTTTTTCCAAACTGTGAAAATGCAACGAAAGATGTGTACACACATATAAGTAACCAGGCAATGTATGACATTAATGGGGGTCAAACGTTATTATACAATGTACATCCAACTGATATAGAAACACCACAGATTGATGAAGAATCGTTAAAAGATCCAATAGAAAACGATAATAGTTCGTGTGTATATGCACCTGACATTATTCCCTTACTCGATGGCGCCGTCAGCCAAGCAAAGTATATATTCAATGTTACCTCACAAGAAAAAACAGACTTGGAATCGAAACCAAACAGTTTTGTGGAACGTAGTACTTTAACGAGTGAACTCGAAATAGTCCAAGAAATAAGTGAACTTCGAGCTGTTATTAAAGATCTGGCTGCTGCAGCCGAGAAATTTGTAAGCGAACGTTTAATCAAAGGTTCTTGTAAATCCAACCCAGAAACTAACGTATCACATAATGTAAGTAATAATTTTACATCTAGCTCCAAATGTGAGGCAGTCATAAACCATAAAAACCCCTCGAAAGCCATACAGTACTCGAAAGAATTCGAACAGAATCAAAAATTTCAATCTGGTTTAAAAATAACAAAAGAACCGAAGAAGGAGAAGAAAGAAATTTTCGATTTTTATAACAGGTTAGCGAAAAAAAGCACTTCGTATCGCATCATTGACAGTGAATCGGTACTCAGAGTGACCGACATGACTTCTAAAGCTAATGATTTCCAGGAATACAAATATTATACTGATGAAGCTCTCACGTGCTCATTACCAAAATCAAGATCGTTATTCGAATTGACTTCAGAACAAAAGAAGAAACGAAAATTGATCGCCTTATATTGCGATGGGTATCAAAATAACCGAGCTTGTTGCATGGAAATGTATCAGCAACCAACAAAATATCCATCTAGCACAAAATTTCCATCAAGCACAAAATGTCCATCGAGCACAAAATGTCACAAAAAATGGTTCAATTTTAGTAAAAAAGACAAGGAAGCCAAGCCTCAACCCTCCAGTCAAGTCAATGTCAAAACATCCTGTATCTGTAAAACTGGTAGTCGTTCTAACGACTCTTGTTCCATACCAATTGATGGCGCTTATTACTCATCTACAGTATGTTTTAATCCTACAAGCCGTGATTGTTACGAAGATCAAACGATTACGACTGATGGGACAAGGAAACGTGGGAAGAATCGCAAAGGAATGGGTTTTGGCGAAGGCTGCGTATACTGCATGTTGTTGTGGATTCCTGTCCTTATTATTGCATGCTTGTTCTATGGCTATGTATTAAAAGACAAAGTAAAATTTGCTGATGGCAGGAAAAGCCCCGCACGAACGACACTGACACTCAAACCTATAACTGGCCTAAATCGAAATCGGTCGATACTTTATGTGAAACTTTCAGACTTAGGATTTTAATACTTTGTATATTTTAAATATTTATATTCAATATACAATAAATATTTCCTCTGACATATTCTTTTACTATTCATTTTTTTATGCTGGTATAAAACGTCAATTTAATAGAACAATAATCATTCATGAAGTTTATTCTACTTGCACCTTGTTTCACATTTGTTCCAGATTAGCAGACCGAATTTCAAATCAAAATGGAAACAATAAAAGAATCAGTCTCGAAAAAAGGAAAAAGACCAAAATCCGCAACAAGATATCCAAAAAAAATGCCAACATATGTAGTTGCCTTCTCGGTTCAGGAATCTCGTGATGATCCGGCTAAGAACCCGCTCACTCCCAAAAGAAGTAGTGAGAAATCGACGTCTAGTATCAAATCCCTGTCGCCGTCGGAGTCCACTAACTCAGCTAAAACTTTCACTATTACTCCAACGGATAAACTATCGCATGTCTTAAGCATACCAACAATTAGTGAAGTCAAGATAGATATTAAGGACAGCAACCAGTATGGAGATGTCGACAAGTCCCCTCCAATGAGTAGCTACATTGTTGTAGATAACATCACGACTGACGAACAGCCTGAAGTCATATTTAATGCACCACTACACAAAAAATCAAGTCAATCAAAATCAATCAAACTCAAAGATGATAACAAGTTCCCAAGGAAGAAGCCTAAGAAAAACAAACGCGTCATCAAGTTTAAAAATATACATTTCAAGTACAAAAACTCAAGACACAACATTTCTAGACGTCTAGAGAAATGCTATAAAAAAATAAATTCTCCCAGTTCTGAGGAACTCAAAATTTGCGGCTTATCTAATATTGTTTGCAAATCTCGAGATCTTAAAAAAGTTTTAGCTAAATCGAACTTATTGGACGAATCCGATCGAATTTCGTTCTACGATGAATATGAAGATGGATCGCCAGCTTCTTCTCCTTCGACAACTAAAAAGTCTTTCGTAAGTTACACGAGCCAGAACACTCTGATTCAAAAGAGCTCTTCATCATCGAGGAATGAAGATTTCTATAGCATAAAAACTGCAAACTCCGTAATTCAAGTGGCTTCAGAGGTAATGCCTTACAAACATGATGTTATCAATGTCGCTGTAGCTCTAGCTTTTAACCCGTCAAAACAAACTAGCAATCCAGGTGACAGTAGTAATAGTAATGAAATATTCATGCATAAAGAAAATTTAACGAGTGATGACACATTTTTACTTCCTTATGTAGATCTTACTTCCGGAACACCGTCCCATGATACCACAAAAGTCGTAAAACCCGACTTAGAAACAATGAAACCTAATACTCTAAACGAAAATGAAATAAGCACTGAAACACTTACTGGTTTTGAAAAAAAATCTGTTGTGGGTATATGCAGTGACGACGATACATTTGTTATCGCCCGGACGAGTTCTGATTTCAATAAATCAAGTATAAATTCTGAATTCACTATAACTTCTACCTCTGATTCTACGTTACACGCAGAGGTACAACCAAACTTACTCAGTCAAGACAAGTTTTCCACTGGTTTTCCTCACAGGACCACTTTGTCGGACACTGTTAGATCTCTAGGATTTTATCCCGAAATGGCACCATCCACCAGCTATGATACAAACTTTAAACCAGATAAAAACGGAGTCATTGTAACCGAAAATATAATGACTAGTTTCTCAATAAATCCTAAAAATAAAGGCGATTTACCTGCAAATGAAAAAAACAATTTATCAAAGAATGTTTTGCGTAAAAACTTTGATGTGGAAAAGCTGGCATGTCTTCAAAAAAATATTGATTTACCTAACGATGTTACCATAAAAGCAAACTTAAAAGAAACCAATATAGGACACCAGAAGAAACAGTGTTTTGAAGACATCAAAACTAACAAACCAACAGATTTGGCTGAAATGTGGGAACGGCTGACATTAATTTTAGATTTGGCTGTGACAAGATTAGAAGAAACTTTAGCTGACAAAATTTTAAAAGAGCTAAAGAAATCATTAGAAGTCTTTAAGCAGCCAGAACCTAAACCAAACTTAGAACTACAAGTAACTGAACTACAGCCAATCAAATTTAAGGAAGAAGTCGTGAAAATGTCACACAAAGAGGTATCGGTTTTAGAAATTAAAAAAGCCGACTTTGAGATTGATGAAAGTTTGCAGTGCGACTTAGTACAGAATCAGGTGATTGATCAGTTGATGCTTAAATTGAGTGTGGAAGCGCCAAAACCAATACCATTACCAACATCAAGTGCCTCTTTAAAGAAATTAAAGAAGCCACAGATTGTGAAGGATTACTTCGAGACCTTGAAGCCTCCTGAAAGCGCGTTGATTGAGGTCGGGAAAGGAGACCAGGTCACGGTCTCGACGGCGACTGCTGAGATAAGGAGTTACGAGGCCAGTGGTCTCCATCGCGTGAAGGTACTCTTCTCTGGACCCATGTCTTTTATCAAAGAAAACGTATTCGTGATAACCAGTGTTCCCACGTTTTTTATTGTTCTATTATGTCTGTACGGTATTATTGTAATCATAATGAAACCTTGGTAATTTCGGTGAGTGCATTCTGAGTTTTATTTTGCTTTTTTTTAATGCATTGGAACCGCGGATATTAACCATATAGCGCTCAACGCGTGTCTTAGAAATGGAGTCATTTTTAAACATATAAAAAATAGACGAAATTTGAATAAATTATTTATTTTCAAGCAGTTTCTATACAACAACAAGGAGTATTCGGTAAGTGCATCAAAATGATGATTATTTTATGAATATTGAGAGCAGTTCTTTCCATAGTAAATGATTCGACATTTTACTGAGTAGTCATAACAAATAAATAAATTAAAATATCACATTCGTTTTTGCAACTTTAACTATTTTGGTCTAAATATTTTTTCAATTGGCTTCAAATTTTACATATAGGATTTTAGCGCTCATCGGAAAATGGAATGTCGCAGCTTAGACATAGGGTTTATTTTCCTTTACAGCTTATTCTTTAAATTTACGACTTTCATTGTTATTATTCTGTAAGTCTTTGTTTATTGTCCTTGAGCTAATACTAGATGTCCAGATCTATCCAATGTGAAGATTGGGCGAACGCGACGGCTTCTGAAAATAAATAAATCATTAAGTTGATGATTCACAGTGTTCTTTCTTATGGACTTAATTATCGTCACATGTCAATGCTTTGGGTCGTTCATTTTTAGTGCACTTTCGATCATATAGCAGGCGAAATACCCATGTCTTCAATTTTATACGTACTTTCCTTATTTTTATAAGACATCACAGAACTTTCTTAACCCAGATTCTAAAAAGGATAAGTCAGCCATACATGCCTATCACTGCCTACTCGTGTAAACCAGGATCAACAATGATAACCACTGAATACTTCAACTCAGTGTGTACCAGGAAAATGATTTCCTTTCTTGGAACCCGCACTAAAATACTGAAGTTACTACTTCTAATTATTTTGGATCGAAGGACTGGTGATCAATGCTCAAACCTTCCTGAATGGGATAAGGCCCAGTAGTGAGACATTTACATGGTGGTTAGTGAAGTCGCTTGCTATTTCTAGTCTTGTTTTATACTAACACCTCCAACATGATCGGCTCGTGATCATAGATCGCGAGCCTGATTCATTCCAGTTCCATCATTTATTCCTCTCGCTCTTCCATTGTGCATACGACTCTGTCATACATGTATCATCTTTTATATTCAGCTACGGGTAGGACGCCCTTCTATCTCTATTTCTATCTAGTCTAGACTAGTATTATCGTATCTGATACCTTAGCTTAGAACTCTTCTTCCTGTTTCCATCAGCAATAGCCACGGCTTGGGCGACGACGGGACCTTGTTCAGTCACCTCCTAAAATATTAATAGTGTCATCATAAGATTCATTTTGAACACAGTTGTTTCTTTTTGCTTTTGAATGGAAAACAAAAAAAATCTTGGCTCGTTAGTTGAGAATCTAAGTTGTTATGCATGTTTTATTTTACTGTAAGAAAATACTCTCGCAATAAGGAAATATATCCTTGGTTTCTAAAACATTCAAGACACACGATTCAGAATAAGCATTCATGAGTCGCACAAATGTTTGTTCTTCGCGAGCATCGAACTCTCGACACGTCGCTCACAGTGTTTTTAGCGTGGTGACCTTTACTACTCGGCTCCGTGCATTCAAGTCGTTAGTTGAATATTATTGTAGATGCAGACATACGTATTCTATTGAGGTGTTCTGAAGGACTAGAATTTCACCAATATCCAACAGATTTAGTCACCAAATGATTCCGCCTAATTTAAATCACTGTTGGCGTTGGCAGGTGCTATTTTATATTGAAGAAGTTTAAGAACCAAGGTCCTTAATATTATTATCAACATATTTATGAAGTCCTCACGGCAGAAGGAGATGCCGAAACGAGTTTAATTCCTTTTTGCTGAGCTATTCGCTGCCGTCCATAGATCGAGACAATGGGAAGGAGGGAAGGGAGACCTTTGCCTCGCAGTGGAACACTAATGGCTATAAACAACATTATAATTGGGACTATTTTCTCCTGCTTACCTCAACAGCAGATTCCGTGGTGGGGGCAGAGCCGGGTGCCGTCCGGACCTTAGGAGCCGGGTAGGGAGCGCCATATTGGGAGACAACTCGGGGTTGAGTTCTGAAAAGAGAATAATCTGTTATATTTATTTGCTCCTTGTTAAAGGCATACACGAGTAGACAAGTCTAAGTAGATGCCTTGTTGAGAATTGTATAGTTGCAAAACATGAACATTAAAGAAGTTGGATAAAAGCCTTGTCTTAATTCAAAGTGTCAGCTACCTCAATATCAAATTTCATCGAAATTCTTCCAGCCGTTTAAACGTAAAGAGGTAATAAATTTATACACAAACAAACACTCTTATACAAATTCTGTGATGGAATCTTGCTTGTTTTGGTTTTGATACAGGGTGTAATTTATCTATAACTATATGTTTTCTTAAGTGTAACTGTATCTCTTGTCTAGTACTCATAAGTTGGTTTAGTATGAGGCAAAGCGTATTAATCGGGATTGTTATCGCCTAGTTTCAGACCAAACTGAAGTCCTTGATCATGAGCTGACGCGGTGGCGGGATCGCGTGTCAAACCTATGCATCATTTAATTACGAATCTTTTTCACAAAAGCTGATATAAAACATGTTTTATTTACATATTTTTTGTGAATTTCCTTTGCCACTAATAAATAAATCCCAGGTGTTAAATATAAACCCTGTATTATTAACTATGTTCGGGACGTAATAGTTTAAAATACATCAATATTCAACCACGAAATAGGGTAATACCGCTATTGTTACGATAAAATTTACATTTACTGCGGCTTGAGTACGTGACGGCTGTGCCAACTTGGGCGCAGACGGAACAATTAAAAGCCTTTGGCAAGATCGATACTTAGGTAAATACTACTATAATAATATTCTACAACTTTTACACAGCGTCAGCCTATTCCTTATTCAGTGTTATGGTGTTAACTTATCTTTACTGGCTATGCATAAATGAATTCAAGTTTATTGTTTTAATGTTAAATTAACTAATAGTCTATTACTTTATTTACGATCCAAAAAAACTTGTCCCATTGCCATAAATATACATTTCTATTATCATTTCTTTTGTCATCCAATATCAATCTCAAAATCAAAACCAAACAGCATTATAATTCACATCACGATTCAAAAGCCTACGAACACAATCGCACATCTGAACGAGATCTTATTTTCATTAACATTCTATAGGAACTTCAACTAACCTTGCTCCAAAAGCCGTGGCGACGGCAGTAGCTGTTCTACCTTCATCTTGGCCCTCTTCTTCTTGATCCTGCTCCTCAATATCATTGCCTTGCTGGTTCACGTCCAAACCACTCTGTAGGGCATCAGGACTTTGACTCTGAGGCTGGAATTGACCAGGAAACTGGGTCTGCTGTTGGAATTGTGTCAAGTCTTGGCCAGGATAGTTGATCAGTTGAGCCTGGATGAATCCTGGTTGTGCTTGGAATTGTGGTTGGTATTGAGCGGCGGGTTGCTGAACTAGGAATGGTTGCTGGTATAGTTGGGGTTGGTTTGAGCCGTTATCAGTAGTTTCGACGTCTTGATTTTCTTGGTTGGATTGGGGCTGGTATTGAGCTGGCTGAGGTTGGAATTGAGCAGGTTGGGGCTGGAATTGAGCTGGTTGAGGTTGGAATTGAGCGGGTTGGGGTTGAAACTGAACAGTTTGAGGTTGGTATGCTGCTTGTGGTTGAAACTGAGCAGGCTGGGGTTGAAATTGAGCTCCCTGAGGTTGGTATTGAACTTGCTCGGGCTGGAATTGGACAGTCTGAGGTTGGTATTGAACTTGTTCGGGTTGAAATTGGACAGTCTGAGGTTGAAATTGTCCAACTTGTTGAGGTTGGTACTGAGCTGGTTGAAGTTGGTTAGTATCCTGAGGCTGTACAATTACTGGTTGCGCGGAAAACTGAGGCACAGTTTGCAATTGTGGTTGCTGGGGGAAAGCGTTAGCAGTTTGGTACTGAGGCTCAGCGCTTGGTTGACCGTAGAAAACCTGAGGCTGGACAGCTTCTACAGGCTCAGCCTGCAATTGTGGCTGTGGTTGATACGCAGTCACAGGTTGAACACCAGGACGTCCGGCAACCAGCAGCGCAGGACTCTGGAAACCTTGCTCTTGAAGCCGTTGCTGGGCTAAAATTGAGGGAAGCGCTGCGAAGTGGGTCTGAGCATCAAATCCTGCGACTTGCTTCTGCGACTGACCCTGAACGAACACAGGAGCTCTGAGCTGTCCAAATTGTAGGGGAACGAACTGAGGCTGCAATTGAAGCTGAGCTAAGGAACTCAGGAATAGCTCTCCTGGATATTCCTGTATCTTCTGCTTCGCAACCTCTACGGCTACTTTAGGTGGTTGAGGATCCTCAAGAGTTTCTCCCTCGTTGAGGTTTATTTCTGTGGTGGAAGCTTGTGTGGTGGCCTCAGTGGTACTGGATTCTGTTGTCGTAGTTGTTCGTGGTGCGAATTGGACTGGTATCTGTGGTCTTGGCAGCCTGTTGGCTTTGCTTTGAGCGTCTAACTGCTTCTGTCTTTCGAATTCACGGTACCGTTGCTGTTGTTGCTGGAACTAAATAGAAAAAGGTTTCGTTAACTTTAATTCTGATCTGAACTCGAGATGAGTTTAAAATTATAATATAATTTTCAGGTAAACACATAATTTATAGTATTTTGGAAATACTTTTGCATTTACATATATTTTGCAGGTCTAAATAATTTTCTAACATATGAAATCAAGCTACTTAACTATACTTTATTTTCTTTAAGGGCCGATTTTTCAATCACCAGTTAACTTTTATCTGAGGAATAAATATGGCCGTTTGACATATTTTCTATACAAAAGCTGTCAGAACACCAAACTTATTCGTCGAATAAAAGTTATCTGGCGATTGAAAAATTGGCCTTTAATCAAATGTATTATACTTTACGGGTCTAATTTATTACAATACCTTATTTAGCACAAAGATGATACAGCAAACTAAATAATAACAGCAAAAGAAACCATTCCAAAAAGACTAGAACTCGTTTTTAAATTACAAAAAAAACCTATCCTTTCGTCATACCTGTGTCTGTTTGAAACCCTGGTCCAAATTCTGGATGTCAGATTTAAAGGTTGGTCCTACATTTTGCTGTCCGTTGACAGGGGACCTCTGGAAGAAAGGAGTCTCCTCTTGGACTGGCAAGCCTTGGACGGAGACGTCCTCTTCAGGGTTCTCGTTGGGAAACCCAGGGTTGCGAGGGTCAAGAGGTGTTGGAGGCAGGTATTGTGATGGCTGCTGTAAAGACAGAAATTAAGATCATCGGGTAAAGTAAAAAAATAAATAATATTTTTAGTTTAATTTTTAGGGTTCGTCAAGGGGGTAAAACGGAACGCTTTTACTAACCGCAAAATCAAGATTCAACAACATTTATTACGGACACAAACGCTACATCTCAATAATCTCATAATAATACATAGATTTTAAAGAAATATGATTTTTGTAAAAAATAATTTAAACATTTATCTCTTATTTAGATTATAATGGCAGAGTAAATTCTTGTTATATCACAGCATTTCTCAAATCTATTCCTAATCTTAAGGCCGTAAGGTATAATTTACCTGTGCTTGTCCCCTCTGTGGTAACTCGAAGGCTGGTCCTTCAGGCCTCCAGCCACTCGGCGCGTAGGGCGCCGGGGGCTCAGCTAACGCCCCACTTACTATCAACGAAATCACAGCCAACAATTCCTGGAAAAACAAGAATTCTTAAAAAAATATTTTTTATTTAAATATTTTATTTAGCAGAACCATGAGATCATATAACTCTGGCATTGATGAGTAATTTCTAAATATACGTTTTTTTGCGTGAAACAGAAACAACCTTTCAGTTTATAATATCAGTAGGAATATTTGAACTGCCAATAAAAGTGCTGGAAGTTAAACACCATGTTTTTTACTTCAATCACATAAAAATACTTTTCTATCCTCCCAAATTCTGATAAGCTAATATCAATTTTGTATAACCTTAGCCCTATTTTCCGATCCTAGTGTAGTACAAATAGGTAATTTGAGTGATTCACAAAACTCATCCCGAGTCTGGTTACATTTGCATTGTGCAAATGTGCATGTGACTTGAAAGTTTATGAAACCTCCGGCCGCACGAGAATCAAATCCTTATTCCTTCGACATCAAAAAAATTAAGAAAAATTTAAACAAGTTCTAAATGTTCTCTCAAAATATGTGCTAACTAGATTTCACCTTCCTTTCCGTATTTAACCTAAAACACACAGCAAATTAAATAACCTTAACGGAATCTTCATAACATTGGCTTACCGAAGGTATTATCCCTTATAAGTGATTAACCCTGGGTTAATAACGGTTGGTTATTGACAGACCCTTGCCCCAAGCCCTTAAGTAAGGGATGGAAATTAAAATTAAAACAATAAAGGAACCTAATAGAAGCAACTTTTTGAGAAAAGGGACAAATATGGCAAAATTTTGCGAGTTTATTTTTTTAAGAGTTTTTTTCTGTTTATATTTGAGAAGTTGTTAAAATTGTGGAGGTTAAATTTAACATTTAGAAGGTACTTATATTGATACTTTTGAAATCACTCAACTTAATGATCATCTTATATTTGTGTCTTGTTCAAAATATGTTATTGTAGAATATTAAACATCGGCTTTTACATTTGTTTTTAATATATTTTGTTCATTATACTATTCTCAAAACTCAAAATACTTTTACATGTGTTCTTTTACGAATATATTTTTTTATGACTATTATTTAGACACATTAGAAATCGTCTTTAACACAGAAAAAACTCCAAATAAAAACTTTATTTACTGTTCCCGCATTTAACATAAGATTCATCTAAATTAATCTTTATAATTTAAACTATCTAATCAAAAAAGATTCTAAATTTAAATTTAAAATTCTATCGCTGTCCACTGCTGGACATAGACCTCTTCCAGAGCTCTTATTAGCATCACCAAAATCAATAGTAGGTAATTTTAATTTTTTCATTTTTTCTGGAATCATTATGATTATTTAAATAACAAATAACACTTCAAACAATAAAACACACAAACAACACACACACAAACACTTAAAAAAGAAACGTGTTATCACCTTCATTTTCGTTGAGTTTCGTACGTTAACCGGCGCATGCGCATCGCTTTTATAGACAATAGTTAACACATTGAAATTCGATGCGCGCTCCTACCGACCTTACATACTTAGGGATGGCATAAGTATACAAGGCAAGGTTCCAAGTGACTAATGATATCAGAAATAGTCACTTTAAGTGTTAGGAATCAAATTCTATGTACAAAATAAATATTGTTTCAATAGGCAAAATATACAAGCAACTTAACGTAATAAACTACTGAGCTAGACCTGATGAAATTTTATGAGACCAAATTACAGCTATTTCACGTTTAATGAAAAAAGTTAACGTTTAACAAAATCTGTTCATCCAGGCCGAAATACTGAGGTTAAAGTCAAAATACAGACGAATTGAGAAGAGCCTCTTTTTTGAAGTTTATTAAAAATAGAAGCAATGGCGAATGGGCAGCGCCATCATCGTCGGCCCAGGAAACGGTGGCGAGACGATCTAAACGCATACCACGAGGGCTGGTGCATAGTGGTCCAGGATAGAGAAACTTAGAAAGATTTAGGGTAGGCCTTTTCAAAGTACTGGAAGAGAGTGGGCTAATAACAATGATAATAGACATGGTAACTTTAAAAGCAAATTATTTCCATTTAAAGTTGTCGTTTCACCATTATATCAATGTTCAATAGCAAACAGTGAATAGTGACATTTTATTAGATAGTTTGCAGCCGATATCCGGTGTTGTTTGCTATGAGGATCTTCTTGCAAACAGCAAATTTCCGTGCTTTCAGACGTTTTTGCCATACCCATTATTGGAATCAAAATAACAGCTCCTAAATTATAGGACCCATTAAATTATAATTTATATCCGTGGTGCCTGATAACTGAGCCCAACTCAGTTGTCAATCTCTTTTCTTTGCTACAACTAGCTATTTCTTCTTTTGTCTCCCGCTTGCTATGGAGGGAAGTGGAACATGTTTCTTACTCCTTCTTTTTACTATTTCTGATTAATTTCGTTTCGGGTTCCAAGGCAGTTAATTGTTCCCCCTGGGATACACCGAACTTAAGTGTTTTGGTGGTTTTCGTTGGTTTCATTGTAGATCCTGGCTTGCAAGAGTTACAACTTTCCAGTCTTTTTTTAATTAATCATTGAACCCTTATGTCGTATTAACAAACAGTCAAGTCACATGCAAAAAGACACCCTCTCTACGATTAGGTACAAGAAAGTTTATCAGTAAGATCAGATAATGTTTCCGTACGATGGGAACCACATTGTTTATTAATTGATTTTACTAAAAACATTGATTGTAATGCCAATCATTTACAATGCGTAGTGTATTCGAGGTATTGTTTGGCAATTTATGCATACACGGTTTAGTCGTCTTACAAAAGCAGCCCAGTTCATGTATCCGACGTAAAATACCCCTAGGCGCGATTATTATTTTTTTATCATCAACTAAGATAATAGGTGCGAAGAAAAATTAAACAAGAGAAATCTGAAATATACTCTTAAAAATGATAAAAACGCCGCCGCCCGCGCCCCTCACCATTATTACAAGGCTCGGACCGCGCTCGCAACAGACCTGTGTTTCTAATACTACGAATTGCATCATAATCTATACATATAATAAAATTGTAGAAAAGTGAAAACTGTACATTGAATATTTTTTTAAAAGAATAATTGGAGGGTGGTCTAGGAACGATTCCGATGCCGAAAATATAATTTTTAGAATTTTTGTCTGTTTGTCTGTTTGTCTGTTTGTCTGTTTGTCTGTATGTATGTCCGGAAAGATCTCGGAAAGTACTGGATAGATTTGATTCATATTTTCAGAGAATATCAACAAAAGGTCCGGTCAACATACTTTTTACTTATTATCTCGCATTTCGTTACAGGGGCTGAGCAGGAGCCTTTTATATCTGTACACAAATATCAAATTATCTCATAAACTACTGAATATATTTCGTTCAAATTTTGCATGAACCTTATCGTACACATGATACAACAAATATACAAAAACCATAACGCTACTATGCAGGAGGCATGAGCAGTAAAGTTTTAAATTTTTGGACTCACCCGTAACATCGTGTAATACAATTATGAAGTGTATTTTCACCCCATTGAGTAGTAGGCAGCACGGTCATCAATTTACTCAAAAAACATCACGCTATTTATCTTAAAACTTTTGGCAGAGCAATAATATATTTTTTCGAAAGTAAATCAATTTCACAAAATCAGTCATTTTATTCTCTTTCAAGTCTAATGTAGACCTAGCGCGACAATAATTAAAATAAAAGAAACATAAACTATTAATACTTTTATTATTATTCTTTTGATGCAAATGTTACTTCGTAATCGGTACATTCTTGAAACAAAGGAACTTAAATTATTTTTATTTTTATTGGTGTACTAAAATTACTCAAGTTCAAATGTGGAATGCCGTAATATGATTTTGTGTTTATTTACGATAGGTGTATATACCTATGTTTTTAGCTCGGTAATGTTGGCGATGCTACTTCAAGATAAAAGAATTCGTAGTGACACTCAACCCAAAGTTCCATGTAGTTCACATTGATCTCATCTATAATTATGCATAACAATAAATTACTGAACGACACAGTTAATTATATTACCTTGGTTCATCTGTAACAACTAGCAACAAAAATATAAACTTTCAAACAAAAAAAGCCTTTCAAACAATGAAATAATGTTTTCTTAAATTTGCAACATTACATAGGCCAAAAGTATTTCGGATAGAAAAGCCCAGAAAACTTGCATAAAAACTTCATAATAGGTATGCAATGTGAAAGATCTATGAGACCAAAGCTATCAATGAATAAGAGCGTACGCTAGAAGGTTTTTGACATTACGTATCTATTGATAGAACAATGTCTACTGATACCTGGGATTTTTCAATATTTTAACGATTTGATTGGTCTACATCCGCCATTACAGAGAACGCACACGTGGCCTTTCCAAAGATTCCTTTAACAATTTATTGTAATCTCTACTTATTTAAAATTTTCTTCTTTCGTAGCCTGGTAAAAACAGGGGAAGGAACGAGACTGAATGAGTTTTTGAGATCCCAAAGCTAAGCCGACGAGGATTAGAAACATATTTTTGGAAATTTCTCCAATAAGGCTGATAATAGCGTGTAGCTATCAGCACTTACATCCGTCATACAATGTCTGGAAGATTCATTTTGGCTGTCGGTATCGACAGCATAACCTCATGTAGTCTTTATTTAAGTTCCATTTATGCAGTAGGGATGACGGTATTTTACTTCAATGATCGTCAAGTAGGTTAACGAATAAAATACGTATTTTTTCTTTGTAGATTGGTAAAGTAAATAGAACTCATGCGCATGAAGTCACTTTTATGTTCATATTTTGCTTTGTCGTAACATCACAAATTGGACATATCCTATACTTTAGATTTTTGTCATTGTCAATTTAAAAAAAGGGGTGTCTGATATTTTTTTTTTCACGCTATTTATTTATCAGCAATTTAAAGGCAAATTATGATCAAAACACCAGGGGGCCAAGATAACACGTTTACCAACTTTTTTATTTTGGAAATATTCCAAATGTTTGTGAGGAAGATCAGTTTTAATATTAAGAGGACAATAAAACATAACGTGTTTCAGGAAACCGTTTATCTGGGCGCAATTTTGCAAAATCTTATGACATTATGTAACATCCACAGTTACCGAGCCCGACTCTCACTTCACCAGCTCCGTCCACAAAAATAATTTGACATCTTATTTATATCGTCAGAAAACATCGTGTGTGAAAATAACAACTGTCTGGCTATCACTGTTCCTGAGAAACAGCCAGGTGACAGACAGACGAACGGACACCGGGGCCTCACGTTTACCTCTTTGGTTACAGTACAATAATAATTTTATGATACCTCATAATCACTATCATAATCCGTCTAACAATTTCAGGTGTAGGCCGGCCAAAGAACAGATGTGCTCGAAAATCATAACCCACCCAATTGGAAAATGGAAACCCTCGAAAGTAAAACATTTTTAGCAGAAGTGCTAAGACTGAGTTATACCTTCTGTTATTTTTTATACTTGCACCCCCGCCCCCCATTTTTAAACGGCTCGATTTGTCAAACATGTCTTAACGAAAACTCGCACATAATTTACGTTTAAATTAAAATTGTACAATTCGTTCGGAAGCTATGATGTCACAGACAGGCAGGCAGGCAGATATGTCAAAGTTATAAACCCCTCTTTTTGGGATTAAATAAGAAAAAGTCATTAAAACAGCTGTGAAATATTTGACACCAGGATAGTATCGTAAATGATGAAATGTATTTGATTTAAACATTTGATAGTCTTTGGGCCGCTCAATATTCATTACAATTTAGAAAAAAAAAGCAAGCTTAAAATGTAAAAAGAAGTGTTTCATTTTCAATATTGCATTACATTTTTGCGATGATCGTTATTATTATACTTAATAGTTGTTCACATCTTGAAAATCACGCAGACAAAGTCGCGGGCAACAGCTAGTAATGAATAAAAATTTCATTTTAAATTTATTCAAATCTCATAAATACCTATTTTTTTTTATCATGAACGTGTTCTAATCATTGGATACATGAACTGGGCTGCTTTTGTAAGACGACTAAAAAATCACGGTGTATATTAAAATGGTAGAAAAGTTAACAACAGCTTTTGTAGTTGTAGGTCGTGACTAAACTACAAGTGCACAAGTTGATCGATGACAGGATAAGCTAGACTTTATACCGCCGACCCGTGGATGGGTGATCATCAATGTCATAATAGGTTCCTCCGTGTTTCGGAAGGCACGTTACATTGTTTGTTTTATAGTCATTATAGATACTTAACAGAATTGGATAGGTATTTACTTTTTAATATCATAAATGCGAAAGTAACTCTAATGGAATCCAATGTAATGTAATTTGGGACAGCGGTAGGGTTGACCTTGAGAAAGAACATAGGACAGTTTTTATCCCGGACTTTTGAAGAGTTCTCTTGGAAACGCGATATAACCGACCTCGATGCGGGCGAAGCCGCGGGTGAAAAGCTAGTATACAATATTTCTTGCATACGCAATATTCAAGAAATATTGAGTATTTAAGGCCAATTTTTCTTAAATATTTTTTATTTAAATCGAAAAAAGTTAAGAAAACCTTTACTATTTATATTACTATTTATTTCAAACCTTTTAAGATATTAAAACAGTCCAAAATAACCTAGCAAAGGCAACACACTCGTCCATTTGATATGAATTCCGCATTCCGTAAGTGCTATGAAAGCCCTTTGGGATTTAAAGCACGTTTACTTTGAGGCCTGCATTTTGACATAGTTTTTTATTATGTCACACGGGTGTAATTGCTGCCGGGGTCCTTTTCTGAATGTATAAAGTTGTATTAGTCTAGCAAAACGAACAAGACCTAACGGCTCTTGAAGTCAGTTTGATGCAGTCGTGGGAATGAGATGGAAGTACAAATCGTAAAGCGGCGTCTCTGTTACCCAAGGATTAAAAACGAAACTCCTTTGTTTAGTAGTTTTTTTGCTGAGTCTCCTGTCTATCCGCCCATCGACGTCGACTTTTGAATTTACCACAGATGATGTATTTCTGTACCACTTCAAGAAATACATAAAAATATGGTCTTAAATTTTTCACCCAACTGATTTGTTTCTTTCAGCCCCAAATATTTTTACTAAAACTCTATTCACACCCAATTTACAGTATTTTACTATTCACACCAATTACTAAATCATTTATCAAAATCTTTCAATATACTGTTTAAATCTTCTTGAATTTATTCCAGCGTAACTAATAGTTTAGAGATTTTCATTAACCAGCTGAAATTCAGGTCTTGTCCCTAGAGTCTGACTTCACCTAGCTCGCCTCAATATTAGAACGCTGATGCGAAACTACATACATTAAATGTATGACGGCAAATGTACTGAAAATGTTAGTACATACACGCTTTCAACTTTCAAGCAAGTTTGTTGAAACCGTTTGAGGTTCGCTTGAAGCTCCATCAAACTAAAAAATGGTTGCCTGTAAAGTCGGTTTTACGGGCGAAGATTTTACGTGACAACGTCTTTTTCTCGGTAGAATATTTATTGATATGAATATAATTAAATTGCACAATAGGAACAAGGAATTGAATGAAAATAAGAATTGCACAAATTTTAACTATAGAAATATATTTTGTTTACTAAAACATTGTACATGTAAGCGCCGATTCAATGCGCCTAATTCTCTAGTGCTGCGCGCGCGGCAGACCGATCATAGTTGAGTGGGAGAGAGACGCAAGGCATTCGGCGGGCCTCTCTCTCGTTCGGTGACTCATCGTAACGGGCGTTACACTTTTTCATAAGTGACTCCCAGCCGCAACCTAATTTAAGACGTTTTCACGTCAAAAGTAACTCATATCCGAGTCAAACTACAGGTGTCGTATAAAAAAGGCTCAAAAAAAAACCAAATATCCTGGAAAAATTGGGTACAACTCTTTATGTCCGTTTAAATAGTTAGTTGCTTACTGTCCATTATTTATTTTCATATTTGTTGTTAACTTTCATATAGATCTGTGAATATTTCAACTGTTTAGCTATCACGGTTCATGAGCCACCGGTAGCGGACGCACGGACAAATATTTGGGTAGAGAGCCTTTAAAATCATCTTACGACCTTTACATGTTTGAGCGCTCACTGATTTGAAATGTTTGCCAATCTTAACGAATTTTTCAGTCAATCCCAAACCTAGCTAACTGGGTCAAACATTTTCATCGACGTTGGTTGGAATTATAAACCCCAATACCAATTTTGTAATACCAAGAAAAAATAATAAAATCAAATTGAAATACCTAAGTAATATTCAAGACAAAAAGCCATCCTTCATGTTCAAATCAGAACCGCTCACGTCTTCGTATTTATTAAATTTTCTTTTAATATAAGCTACGTAAGAGAAAAATATTAAAATGTGCACTGGCTTTGATCCAAGTGAATCCATTGTACTATTTGGCTGACTCCCTGCATTATAAACATAACAAGCTTTGTTTATATGCCCAATATTTGCTATGGACCTTTGATCAAACGTTTGTTATTGGCTATAAACGTTTATAGCTCCATTGATTTCAGTGTTTAACATTATTATTACATATAGCCAAACAGTTTTGGACCCAACCGGAGTCCTTAATCATGAGCTGACGAGGCGGCGGGGTTGAACGAAACTAGTCGGATATCCCGATTTATACGCGTGAGTAAACCGTTAATAAGATAAAATAAAAAATTAGAATCCCCTGATACTAAAAATTTTCACCCCTCAACATTTTTAACGGCCCTACAATTTTTTACAATTTTTGTCTAAGGACACTCGCTCTTAATACACCTTTAATACAAAACAGACTAAATTGCAAATGCTTAATGCCTTCAGGAGTTATGATAAGATGGCGACAGACAATCAAACTTATAAAAGCCTCTTTTTGCGTGAGGGTAAATAAATAATGGCGATCTACATTCCTCATATTTCAAAGAAAATTAGAAGTAAAAGACTACTTCTGTCGCTGTACCACTGTAATGAGAAACAGCACTACAAGGCCTAGAGTGCCGTCTCGCTTCCTCAACTAGAACTTCCTTCGCTTTACTCTAAGAGGAGATGGTACAGACTCTATATTATAAAGCTTTCGATGCATAACTGATAATGACTTGACTGCACGGATAGCCGAGAGGTTGGGGTCACAAGGACAAGATTTTTTGTGTTCCACGAATGCTTGTCCTGAGTCTCGGTGTCTTTGTTCTTGTGACTTGAATGTTTGTAAAACCCCGCGACACAAGTTCCTTAATACGGAAGTCCCTTTAAAAAGGTGGAAGCGAGATGCCGCTACACGGAATATAGTTTCGTCTCGCTCTACAATAACAACAGTTCTGAATCAATAGCTTATAGTACAGAGTTACAGTTACAGAGCTACACACGATGTATAACAGAGGCCGGATTAAGGTCCTTGTCGGCAATCTGTATCAAAGCCCGCCTGATTGGCCAATACTCTGATTGGCGTCGGACAAACAATGTGGTGTACTGGCTAAGTCCTTTTCAAATTTTGATCTAGATTTGGACGTTCATTGGGATTAAAATGTAATTTGGATTGTTAATACTATGTTGCCTACCAAAAACTCTATGGATATAATATTAATTTTTCAATTACAAAAATAGATCGTCATCATCAGCCCATATTTGTCCTCTGCTGGACACAAGCCTCCCCAACTGCACGCCATCGAGATCTAGCTTCGGCTGCTCGCATCCAGCTCCTGCCAGCCATCTTGCGCAGATCATCACTCCAAGACAATTTATAACTGACTTCAAAAAAAAACTACAGAGGAAAGCTTTTTGAAATTTCTATGGGAGTAAAAAACAGCTATTCCACGTTACGTAAAAAAGAATCATCAAAATCGGTTCATCCTGTCCCCAGTTCTGAAGTAATAAACGTGAAAAAGAAAAAACCTTACAAATTGGAAACGTCCTCCTTTTCAAAGTCGGTGTGCAAACGAAACAGCGCTCAACATGATACAGAACCCCATCTTGCTGCAAAATCAGCAAAAGTTTTCTTTTTTAGGGTTGTATTACCACATGATCCCGTTTCGGCACCCAGGTTTCCTTAAGACAGTGGGCCTGTGCGAAATGGTTAACGTGGCCTCGGTACACGAAGGGCAAAAAAATAAACATGGGTGGGTTTTAGGTAGTAGGAGTCTGACACTCCCTTCCGCTCAACCCAAAGTAGAAGGTGTCATTTGATGAATTCCCATTAAAAAAAAGTTGTATTTTTTTTAATAATTCCAAAGCTTCGTTATTTGTAGATCACTGAAAAAGTCACATTTTCAAGCGTGCAATTCTGTAACTTCATGCATGCAAATGTGTCAATTGATCATCAAGGCTACCACGACATTTGTATACCTTATCGGAGAATTAACGTTTTATTTTTTTAACTATTACCAATCTTCCAAATTCGATTTCCCCATTTTCTATTTGAATTAATCTTGTTCCACAACTTGTCTGTACAAAAAATCTTATCTATTTATCTATGTAGCATAAATAAATAACTTTCAATTTTCAATGACCAATGAATCAGTAACATCCATTAGTATGCACCGATGCCCATGTTTATATTTGGCAACGTCCCTCGTTTGAATACAAACTCTTTGTTCAAGTACTATGTTACGATGGTCAGGATTTTAAAGGTAAATTAAGAGTGAATTTTCATTTGCATAAGGTCATAGGAATCGTCCAATATTTGTCGACGATACTTTTGCGAAGGTTGGATACCTCTTAGGGATAAAATGTGGGACAATTCTCTATTATTTTTTAACGTGCAACGTAAACGCTGCTATGCGTTGTTTCATTTTCTTGACATGTGTGTGTGAATATGTTATTTTGCTTCCGTTTTTTTTTTGTTTGAAATCTAAAGTTGTTTCAGTAAAATTATTAAAAGGTGACCTTGATAAGAAATCTTGTGTCTCCCTAAATATCGACATCATATGAAAGAGCTTGACTGCGAGAATATTAAAGGAAGGAACAAGAAGGTTTAGGAAATTTGTTTATTCTTTCAGCTGCCATTCATGATATGAAATAATCGTTTATTAAACAAAATTTAATGAATCAATTTAAAATGGAAAAGTGCATGAAAATATATTAATTCTATTGACATATTTTTGGTATAATTTTAAGTTTTTAAATAATATATAATCAATTTAAATACAATGTTAATTATTAAATGATGCAACGGTTTACTCACGCGTATCTATCGAGATTGCCCGACTAGTTTCGGACCCAACCCCGCCGCGTCAGCTCATGATTAAGGACTCCGGTCGGGTCCATCTACGACATTTACATTCTTTTCAATAGCAGTAACCTCTTCTAACAAACTATCATCTCTGCAGTGCAGTAAAATCTAGCAATACCCATCAATTAATTCCAAGTTTCATCACACAACAATGCGAGCCATAAATAAATTTCTCAATGTATTGACAACCTAATTGGCATGGTGACAAAGTTATTGGTGCTTGAGTATAGATTCCTGCACGTAATATATTAACATAGTCTATTCTCTACATTCATGTATCACTTATTGACATCCGATGTTGATGAAATTTCGCACTATCATAAACCTTGCCTTTCCCAACTATATTGGAATCGGCTTCCAGTCTAACTGGATACAGCTAAGAACGACTGCCTATCTGACCTCCTCAACCAACCTGGGCAACACGTACCCTTAGTAAGACTGGTTGTCAGACTTTCTAGCGTTTAACTACCTATGCCTGTCAAAGATGTAGAAATAACAGCAGGGTCGTACAATTTAACGTGCCTTCCAAAACACTAAGGATCTCGTTATGACATAGCTTGATATCGACAGTTCATGAGATACAGCTTCTTAATGAACTGACACTGGTTCCTGAGTGTTCCGTTTTTACTCTTTTTATACGGAGCCCTAAAAAGGTGTTTGTTATTAAGGACTGAAAATAACCAATACAGCACCACCAACATTGGTGAAAATGTTGGCTATTGGCCATAAAGATGACATAGCCAACAGCACTAACTGAATTTGGCCAAACTGAGATGTATTCTATTTTCTGATCGCGAGGGCATGTCGGGAATTTTGAGGCAGGTTTTAAGACATTTCAGACTTGATTTATGAATGTGGTTCAAGGTTTTGCACTCTTAAACACAATTTAGTTATAGAAAAAGTAATATATTTGTCGGCGTAGCTCTCTTTTGGGTGTCAGGATAGCCGACATCGGGATAGGGTATTCAATAAAACACACATTCACGCCTCATTATCTCATTATCGTTTAATCCTAACCCTATCTGGACATATTCCCAACAACGCCCGCCCGTCACCGCTTGCTAAGCGCGCTGGAGAGAACAAACGGCGCAACAAACTCGCCAGCCTTGCGCTGTCCAATCATTACACATTATTTAGTTACTTTACACAATCTATATTCACAATATTAACAACACAATCATCAATTACGCCTCAACAATTACTAACTTTAATATTACGCGATAATCACTTAGTAACACGACCATCTTCAAAACTTATAATCCACTATTCTAAATTCAAATATACCCGCGCTTCTATTTTACAACCAGCCAGTATTGGCGCGAACAGTAACTATATAGGTTTTATGAATGAGGTTGCGAACTATTTTTCACCAATGAGGTTTTAATTATGATTTAGTTATTTATTCTCATGCTCATCTCCGACACGGCCATCCTGCGATACACACGTCCTCGTGTGTTCAAACTGCAACAAAGAACAGCACAGCAGTACTCACCGCTCGGTCATTCCTGACCCAAAGGATCATTCGTTATCTTGATTATAAAAGTTAACTTTATCTCAGCAACTTTCTCTACTATACTAGAGACCCTTTCCAATGTCAGAGCAACCAAGTACCTCTACAATCTTACTATTGCCACCAGCAACTCATTACTTGAACTAATCGCAAATCTCAAAGCAGGAATCTGAGTCATACAAGGCCCACACGCATTCCACCTGAACGCTGAGTCCACCAGACTCCATGGTCTCTCCAAGACCCGATCTCAGCCAGAGCCACCATAGTCTCTGCTTCAGCCCCACCTCCGCCAGAGCTACCACGGCCTCTGCTTCGGTCTTACTTCAGCCAGAGCCACACAGGCCTCTGCTTCAATCTCCACCTCGGCCAGAGCCACCATGGCCTCTGCATCGGTCTAACCTCCGCCAGAGCACTACGGCCTCTGCCTCGATCCTGACCAATGACCAATGACCTAAGATTCCATACCATCATAATTCTCAGCCTCTTTCTCTACTTGAAACGGTACTTAGTTCTCGAACATACATCTGAGATACAGTTACTTTGAATAAAGTCTTTACTTGAGTTAGTAACTAACTCTTTCCCACAAAGTTTAACTCACAAGTTTAATACTCAACACGCATTGCTGACAATAATGACATGTGGATCAACACCTATCGTCATTCAAATAATAAGAAACTCATTAAAACATAACAGTGATCAAATTCGATTAACTCTGGAAAATGTTCACCACCACTATTCAATCATAATCATAAACCAAATGACCTTCACTCGGTCCAAAACCATGTAACCTCCTCAGGTTACCAAACAGTAGGCAACCTCTATCCGGTCACCACCACACGTAACCTCTATCCGGTCACCACCATACGTAACCTCCATCCGGTTTCAAAACACCACCAGAGAATCTCAACCTCTCAAGGCTTAATCAAAATAATCTCAAACTAGGTTTGTTCAACATGTCAGTCAATTTGTCCTGTACACAACCCGCATTGCAAAACAATAACGTTAAAATCTTAAATATCCAACTTCATAGCAGAACTCTCATTAACTCGTAGTTAATATGCAGCTCCTTAACAAAAATAAATTGTAATCGACCCACCGTTGTGATCCTGCAGGCAGCTCGACCATAAGCACCAACGTCAAGTTAGTTCTCACTGCAGTCCTCGACTCGTACTCTCTGCACTCCGCACCAGTTTACCTCGATGCTTTTAACGTACAGACATAGCGGACGGCATAGTTTGCTTCTTGAGTAACTGTCCCTTGAAGTTTACATTATAAGACGACACGCTGTAATAAGAACAATCATTAGTTTTCAACATTAAAACCACACAAGAATCACACTCAAGACAATTTGTTTAAACTTCCGATACCTCGCCTCATGGCTACAATCATTATACTTACTTGCGTTGAGTTTTTTTTTTTTACTTACTCGGTACAATAACCATCAAACCTTTAAACCTTTCGTCTTGCCAGAATTTCCATTTATTCTTGGAATTGGACGTCGTACAAATTGGAAGGTAGCAACATAGTATGTAGTTCTCCAATTTTCATTGTCAAATCTTGATTTCAAACCCGATTAATCCGGTTTTTCATCGAGCCGCTTACAGACGCCAAATCTGTTTTTTTCTTTCTTGTAATACCAAATTATCTTGTGGACGTCGACCCATCCCACTTCTGATGTCGGCGTAGCTCTCTTTTGGGTGTCAGGATAGCCGACATCGGGATAGGGTATTCAATAAAACACACATTCACGCCTCATTATCTCATTATCGTTTAATCCTAACCCTATCTGGACATATTCCCAACAACGCCCGCCCGTCACCGCTTGCTAAGCGCGCTGGAGAGAACAAACGGCGCAACAAACTCGCCAGCCTTGCGCTGTCCAATCATTACACATTATTTAGTTACTTTACACAATCTATATTCACAATATTAACAACACAATCATCAATTACGCCTCAACAATTACTAACTTTAATATTACGCAATAATCACTTAGTAACACGACCATCTTCAAAACTTATAATCCACTATTCTAAATTCAAATATACCCGCGCTTCTATTTTACAACCAGCCAGTATTGGCGCGAACAGTAACTATATAGGTTTTATGAATGAGGTTGCGAACTATTTTTCACCAATGAGGTTTTAATTATGATTTAGTTATTTATTCTCATGCTCATCTCCGACATATTTAATATTTAATATTTAACCTTTTTAGGAATTTTGTTGTACAGTGTATATTTTCCAGTGTACACTCAATTTTGAGACTCTTCCCGATAAGCTAGCAGACTGAAAGGCAGATGTTTTTATATTTGAACGGAACCACTAAAGGTTTGCAAGTCTGACTCGCAATTGGCAAGTCTTCTTATTATAGATTTCCAGGTCAAAGACCTCTCTTAATAAAACCTATTCTATTCCATATGAAGCTATGGCAAGCATTGTTCTCTTTCACACACTGTTTGTTTGAAATTTCAGTCTAGACTTAAAGTGATACTAACACTACTAATCTCTTAAAACTATAGAAATACATTCATTTATCGAATTGTGATGCGCTCCCTTCTTAAATATGAATACCGGTATTTACATAACATATCAGCAGAAATTCCAAATGTTACAAAAGAAATCTGCACGATTAATATTACTAGCCTTGAATGTCCCACTGCTGGTCAAAGGCCTCCCCACTCTTCCACTTTTCTCTCTCAGGAGCCGCGAGTGCAAAGACACCAGTACTCAGAACAAGCATTCGTGATCACGCAAATGCTTGTCCTACATGAGGATCGATCCCGCGGCACGTCGCGCACAGTGGGTTTGGCGTGGTAATATTCCACAACTTTCACACAACGCCATCTAGTCTCAAACTAAGCAGAGCTTGTATTATGAGTACTAGACAACTGATATTCATAATATCAATTGTCTCTTTCTTGTAGAAATAATCATAAATAAATAAAGTAGAAAAAATCATATATTTCTAAATACTTACATAATATAATAAATTACACCTAGACACAGAGCAAATGATCGTACTCATCACACAAAGCTTTGTCCTGGGTGGGAATCGAACCCACGACCTCCGATGTAGCAGTCAGGGCCACTAACCACTAGACCAAGAGGCCAGGCTAGTAACCTGTACTCCCATCCACGCTTTCATCCATGTACTCATTACACAAAAAAACGTGTAAAAATGTCCTTTAAAATAATTATTAACACACAATAGTATTACAATATATCCTTAGGTAATTAAATTCGCGAATCTCGTACATTTATGTAACCGAATGTTTGTTTTTCTATTAACCGTTGTTGCATTCAGTCCACGAGACGATATTGACCCGAACGGGCTTCGCATTTTAATTAATGACCCCGACTTCTGGCTCAAATTGTAAAACATTGTCAAGAACATTGTTTTTAAGGCTTTCGGGGTGTTGGAGACAGATTACGTTTCTTTAGGGGAAGTTATGTCAAAACATAACCTCATTAACAATTTTGATTTTGAAAATAATTTATTTGTCATGTAAAGTAGGTTTAAATTGTTAACGTTTGTGAAATTTGTATTTATTTTGTTTACTTTTTTTCTTATTTGAATTGACATGGGGTTGCAAATTGAAAAATGCGCATAATGTGGATAGAAATACCAACATGGTAGCAGTTCAAAATTTCATTTTCGTCCGTTAAGTTTATTTTCTAGGTTGAAGCTACAAAATTATATATCACCCACTAAATGACCGTAGCAATTGTTGTTTAGCCTCGACATATTTTTTTGCTGTCTTGCGTTCACAGTTCATGATATCCAACGTTTTGCCAGACGGACGAATAGACAGCGCTCCTTAGCTCCTTTTTTCCTTTTGCACAAATACTCAAAACAAGAACTTCCAGCTTTTTGCGGTTAAATAAAACAACAGAATACAACATTAACAACATTTACTCTTCATCCATTAAAACGTTCGGTACGTCTTCGTTTTTGAGGTCATCGGAAACTGGTCTCGACCAGGCACCTTCCACTTCGAACGTTCTCTCCAAACCCGTGAGAAACGCGAAGAATTTGTCTTCTCTTATCCTGAAACATTCATTAAAAAATGAATGATTTTGGTTTTCAAACAATCAATTCAGCTTGTCAAGGTCCACTGCTGAAGTTAGGCCTTAACTTAAGAATTTGCGGCTTAACATCTAATAAATAAAATGCAAGGTTATGGAGTGAATCGAATTGGATTGCTATTCAGTCAAACACACATGATGTTATGATTTGAATGCGAAATGTGCAGGTTCGATCCCAAGATTCTTACGCAGGCATAGTACCAATGTAACTTTTTAAAGGAAGGAATTAGTTCTTTAGTTATTCTAAGACTCCAAACGGTGAAAGAAAATATCCTGAGGCAACCTGGATTCCCAATACAGGACTTTGAAACTTATCACTGAAAGAAATTTTCACGGCTAAGCCAACCTTTAATAAAACCTTTAATAAACGGTTTTGACCGTCTCGCCCCTCCACCTTCCAAAATCAAGGAAGACCATGAGGTTTCCCTGGAGAAAAACTGCAATATTTTGACATGACCTACTTCACAGTAAACTTTAGTCCAGGGTTTTCTAGAATCTCCTAAATACCTTTCAATACTTGGGTATCTTTTGAGGCATTGAAGCATTGGTGACAGCTGACATCATCATAAGATCGTTTGTACAATCAAGTCATGTGCAGTTGATCAGCGGTGAAATATAATTTATCCTGTCCTTGCCTACTTGCGTTTTATTGAACTCTCATGTTCAGGATAATTTAAGAGAATAAACTATATGTATTATTGAATATGGTATTGATCAAATCTAAATAAAAAGTTTTTGTATAATATTTTGGTTGGCAACATTTGGAAAGTAACTGACTTCAATAGAAAGATCTGTAGATCTAGTCGTTATTGGCCCTGACTGCTATACCGGAGGTTTTCTTTATAATTCCCACCCTGGACAAATGTTAATGTGATAAGCGCAATATCTATATCATGGATGTACATATTTAGAAATAATAAATATGTTTCTAGTTGACGTTGTGTAAAAACTTCTAAAACTATATCTCCAGTTAAGCGGTATTTTTTAGGTGTTACCAGGTATACTTTTATATTAATAAAAGCCATAGCTCTGTTAATACAAAGTTTAGTGAGAGTATTCCTCACTAATACGTATACTGAAGAAGAAACTTTTAATTAAGTGTTTGTTTATGTTAAATTCTTATTAAATACTCACTCATGGATGTCATGTTCATCTTCCGGTTCGGTTGCCTGTAACAAAACAATATTTTATGTATTAATTTAAAATATTCCATGCTTTGGCCATTTTCCATATTCTGAACAGTGGACAAGTTACATACAAGTAAAATTTGATTGAAAATTCCTTATAGGTAATACCTTAATTTGTATTTAATAGTAATTTTAAAGATGCAGCAAGTGCATACTGAGATTTGTTCTAAGCAACCCCATTTTAATGTTACTGACTTGAATAGGAAGACATTGGAAAAGTTAACACCAGTGGAGAGTTCCAAGAATGTTACAATGTTTTGTAAGAACAGAATCATGCAACCGTCTTCAAATAAAAACTACAAAACCAAACTTAATGACATTTTTATGGGTCCTAAAGACCTAAAGACCTAACATGTCTAAGAATACAGGCACAAAATTCACCATTAATACAAAACAAACTAGACCTAAATCGGTCAAACCATTCTAGCAATGATGCCACAGACAGACACCCCTCTTTGTACTTTAATTTTTATGGGATCAAATGCCAGACTCAACCGATTTTTATCAACATCAACATGTCTAAAACCACATGGGCCATTAATAAATATCAAACTGAATTGAAGTCGCTCAATCCGTTCAGGAGCAATAATGCCTCAGGCAAACACCCTCCTCTTCTTACTTAAGGTCTTTTTTTTGTAATTCAATTTCTTTATTTACAATTTTACAGAGTTAAATATTTACATGTTAAAAAATAAAAAAATATTAAATTAAATTAAAGCATCAAAAAATTCATCGGCGTCGCTGCCGGCTAGGAGTGTGCCCAAAAGGCTGGCTTATTATTAAATAAATTTAATTAAGAAACAAAAATTTTTTAAATTAATTTAATTTAATAATTTTTTGTTTCTTAAGGTCTTAAAAAACATTCTTCCATAATGGATCCCAAAGGTTACCTGTAAGCTAGTAATCTCGCTATCAGTATTAACGAGTAGATCGGCAAGGTACTGCGTCACGTGATCCTCTCGGTCCACCACGTCGATGTCCTCGCTGTGACTCGCTGGCCTCTTCTTGATCTCGCTCTGGAGACCAGGGGAGCGCTGGGGAAGTTCTGAGGAGAGAAGGAACTGATGAAGGCTTCTTACTGATTGTTTTTGTTTTGTTATAGTTTGGACTATTAATTGATTCCCGCAGGCTCGCTCGCTGTAAATTGAAAATGATCCTATGGGAACATAAATTAGGGATAAAACCTATGTGGTAATCCTGGTTATAAACTATCTTTGTACCGAGTTTTGTCTAAATCTGTTCAGTGGTTTTTGCGTGAAAGAGTAGCAAACATACGTACAAACTTTCGCGTTTATTTATTAGTAGGATACGATTTAATTGTTTGGGATATCGAGAATCTCTTTTTTTATTCGGATTTCGAAATAGAAAGAATTACAACGTTTGAATAAGTTGAATAGATATTTATATATATACATACAATTAAATTAATGAGTATGTTATCAACAACAAGTTTTAATTGTTTTACTTAAATTATTGACTTTCATACCTTACCTATAAACATAAAATTAAAAACATGATTAAAATACATGGATTTCTACGATCAGTTACTCTATTGATATTTGAGTTATTGGTAATAACGATCCAAAAAATAATCACAGACTTAAGCGTGCCAGCGCTACAGGCAACTAGACAAGTTACATTTCTACAAACTTTAAAGATCGGCTATTTTCAATTTTCTGTCTTAAATTGGTTGTTATGTAATATGTAATATATGTTTTTCTCTAATTAGTGATAACTCCAAACTTTCAAGACAAAAGGCCACAAATAAAACTAAATATGGACAAAAAACACATTTTTACTCGTATCGTCAATCAATCAAGTAATTTAGTAATTATACTTTTTTTCGATCAGATTCGCCGAGTTTAAGCTTTATTTCTGGCGATCAGCATAGACAAATAATACCTATATGTCCCCCTGGAGGGCACAGTCCTCTGCTCCTTTAAAGAAGGACTGAGCATCGATCAACCTTAACACTTTGAAATGTCACTCGTCTAGTCCAGCTGAGGTTTGAACTAAGCACATCAGTTGTAAGTTAGTACATTTTACCACAACTAAGGCGCCTATCTACTTCACACAATTTAACCTGTACTTTTTTCGACAAGCTTCTTCGGCGGTTCGTATTTACTGTATTCGTCCCTCTTCCTCAGATCCCTGCCGCTGCTGTACAGCTGTTCTGTCATGTCGTGTGTCATATCGTCGTACAACGCTCTTGTGTCTATTGCCTGAAATTGTAATAATATTGGAAAAACATCAAATACATCAAAACTGCACGGATAGCCGAATAGTTGAGGTAACTACGCCAAACCCAATGTAAATTTTTAAGTAAGATACCTATTTAGACACATTGTTTAAATGATTTTAGATATAAGATTAATTTCCTGTGCCCTACTGGGCCCACAAATGCTCTAACCCATTTTGTAACATTGTGAAATGCAAATAAATAATGTGAATATGAATAAATATGATTATGAACCCATAGAGCACGACGTGTCGCGGGTTCGATCCGCGCGATTTTGAAACCCCAGCAGAATACAAAATTCTGCTTGTAAATTCAAAAACCCTCTCTTTCCTTACTAATTTGACCAAGCTAAATATTTTGGAGTTAACTTGGAAATCATCATCATGATACACAAACTTTTATAATATAACCCATTTTTTTTGTAGTCGAGTAAACACAAATTGAAAACAGTGTATTTAATTAATAAGACCCAAAATTTCTGTTACTAGGTCAGTCAAAACTAATCGTAGTTCATAGTAAAATCCGTTGAGTCTACCTAGGGAATAATAATACACTCTTAGCAAGATTATTCAAAGTATTCCATCCAAGTTTCACGTTAATCATACAAGTTGGGCTAAAGAGTTACTTAATTAATAATGTTACATACTTAGCAATTACTTGCACGATTCTATTAATGAAAGGGAGTATTTATTACGATTGTCGTTTATTGGGACTTAATATTATAGAAAGCTATCAGGAACAATAGTTATTATAAAATATATAAACTCCCGTATTACTAGGAGGTATTCAAAGGCTTGTTTTTTTTTATATTAGAGGGAAAAACTACAGTACACCTCTTTTTCTAAACGCTAATGATTTCAACCTACGGCGAGGGCACGGCGTGGGGATATGTCGGACTTTCACTGACTAAAACACCCAGGGTCCCTGCCTAAGCCAGAGTCACGGGATCGCACTCATGCTCTGCGCGACTCTGGTTGGCCCTAGTCTTTTGGACTCCTGTTTGAGCGATGGGTTTAAAAAGCCCATCCCTCACTGATTATAAGAACGTATGCGCAAGGCGACGCCACCTTCTCCTTCTTTTGCTATTCGCTATTATGATGATGATGATGATGAATAATTAAAAGTAAACTACTCACCGTTAAAGTACCTTCACTCGCTGGCTTAGTGTGTACGATGCTAATCCTAGAAAGTGCGGTGGCGACCACTATCATGGCCAACTGTTGATAATAATAAATTACTTTAATGTTTCATCTAAATTTAAGGTAAAATCGATAAATACATGTAGTAACTGATTCGGCAAACTTCGTTCTGCTTTGCTGATTCGTGAATCTAAAGTTCTAAACCATCTAGGGCGTTACCAAAATGCATGAAAAAACATTTACAGTTATGCTTCATTACTGCACTGCTCCTATTGGCCATAGCTTGATGGTATATCTTGAAGCCTTCCTCAATAAACCTTCTATCTGAGACTGAAATGATTTTTCAAATCGGACTAGTAGTTTACGAGATTAAGGCTTTTAAATACAACCTTCCGCTCTATATTATTAGTATAGATAATACATATTATTAGACTTTTCTAGAATAGAAAGTTCTATAAAAGCTATTGTATGACGTCACTAAATATAAACGATAGATCAATACTGTTAGAGAATACCGCGATGCCGTAATCTATTCAAGATTAAATAAATAATCCTCTATTCATTTCATGTATTTGCATTTTATGGAGATTCCATTCATTTTATTTATTCGCAATTTCCTATTTGGGCCTTACAAAGATTGTAGAAAAGTTATAACAGAAATAATAATTGGCCTAGCCTTTTCCCAACTATGTTGGGGTCGGCTTGTAGTCTAACCGGATTCAGCTAAGTACCAGTGTTTTAAAAGGAGCGACTACCTATCTGACCTCCTCATTAAGTCCCTCATTCATTATCATTCAGGTCATTAAGACTCACCCATTTAAGTGGACAAAACGATACCCCTTAGTTAGACTGGTTGTCAGATTTTCAAGCTTGTCGACAATTGATACGGGTAGTCAGAAGCTAGAAAGGTTATCAACCAGTCTAAAGTCTAATCTGCTAAGGGTATCGTGTGGCACAGGACACCCAGGTAGGTAATTGGGTTGAGGAGGTCAGATAGACAGTCGCTGTGTGTAAAACACTGGTACTAAGAAAAATCTAGGCTGATGATAATAGTTTCAGACATGAAATTATTTCAGAATATCCTTTGCTTTCGGATAGTTTTGGTTAAGGATATCGCACTTTTAGGAAGTGTATAAGTAAAATTATGATGATAAATATCATATTAGATGTTAAAGACGACTTGACTGAAAAGTCGTAATTTTTTCTATTTAAACTCACCTTGATACAAATCCGAGTTAATTAGTTATATAATAGATATTTTATTAAGTGAATATCCATTTAAACGATTATTTTTAAAAACTACCACTCGAATAAAACAATATTCTTAAATTAGATAGCCCAATTCTCGAGAAAGGTTATTTCAAAATCAGAATTATAAATACAAATATTATCATAAGTTTCAATAGCTAGCAGAAGGTTTTGGTCATTTTTCCAACCACCTATTGCTAACAAATCGTATAATAAATAAAAAAAAATACTATTAGTCTCCTTAATAAAAAAAAAGGTTCACACAAAAAAGGTGCACATAAAATCCTAATTAAAAAATGGATACCCATAATTCAAAAACACCTAAAAATAGATGGAAAGACAGCTATTGCTTTATGAAACGGACTTACCATTAGAAATACCTATTTTGCTTGTCTAAACTATAGTATAAGTCAGTAGTGAGTAAGGAACACAACTGCGGCTGTTCACTCTACGTAAAACAAACCACTATTGGAGAATACTGTGAATAAACAATATTCGGTTTGGGCTAGAGGCAGACAGTGCGACTTCTAAGTTACATGCAATTTTAATGGATTCAATCTGAGAGTGAAATGTAAAGTCAGCACATAAGAGGCTTGATGCAAGCAGCTTCTTCGTCTTTATGGCAATTATTGGCAGAGGCCTATGTTCAGCTGTGGAGGACCTATCGCTGAGGTCAGGATCTGAATTTTATGGGGATTTCAATTACGTCTTAAATTTACTTTACTAGGGTCCCGAACAAAAAAGGTAAAAATTTAACCCTATTACTTACTTGACGCCGTTTGCCCGTCTGTCACCTTGTCGTATGTAATAAAAAAGTGATAACTGGACAGTTTCCCAGAAGATTATCACGGTACATCACGGTTTATTGTGATTCCTGTTCCACCTTTATACGAAGGTGGTTAAGGTTAATTTTCAATTCAAATCACATTCTTACACAAAAAACATCCGGATTCAGTAGCACAAGTATTTTCAGAGAACACGAAAATTATGTAACGTGATGATTCTACACCAGATTTGTATCTGTGCAGTCTTTCTCCCGACTATCAATCTCTCTAAACATGCGATTATTAGTCGCACTAAGTCGCATGATCCACGTGAAGCCTTATCCAATGTTGATGTATTCTGCATATAGTTTACATGCAATTTGATATTGTTAGGAGCGTATAAAATAACAAACACTGTCAAATAATTGATTCTGACATAATTCTGGTGAGAAACAAGTTATACCGTGAAAATGGATAATATAATTAGCCCAGTCTTTACATCCCACTGTTGGGCATAGACCTGTTTTTTAGGTGAGAAATGAGTTGAGATGAAACTTTTGGGCATTTCCGGGTTGGTGTTTCTGCGTTCTTTTGGAACATCTCACGAAGTTTTTTTACCATGTGCCTAAAATGTCCAAAAATAATTAAGACATTTTTGATATGAATATTAACTATAAAAAGTGTTATTGCATTCCTTGTCAGTCCTGGGTATGACTCCCCAACCTTGGGTATACAAATCCACCATTCCATTCTTGCTAGCAAGATATCTTAGACAGAGACTATCATCGGCCTAGCCTGTTCCCAACTATGTTTGGGTCGGCTTCCAGTTTAACCGGATTCGGCTAAGTACTAGTGTTTTACAATGAGCGACTGCCTAGACAGACAGAGACTACCAAAGCACAATTATTTTTTCAAAAATTGGTACACAGAGGGTTTTTGCAGCTAACCGGCTTTAATTCTATAAATCCCCAATTAACCGGCAATATTTGGTCTTCCTAGAGCTTATAAGAATTCAGCTGAATACGGTGGTGAACATTTTATGTGAATAAAATTATGTTATAGTGCAACCAGTCTTGATCAGGATTGATTGTTTGGATAAGGCTGCACCCATTCGAATAGTGACTTACAACAATTATATGGAGTACACTCGTTCCGGCCATAGACCTATTTTTAGATAAATTTCTGTCTTTCATTTCTAACACTCGCGACCCCGCCGCGTCAGCTCATGATCAAGGACTCAGGTTGGGTCCGAAACTAGTCGGGCAATAAATACGCGTGATTAAACCGTTGCATCATTTATTAACACTAGATTTTCTTTGTACTAACAAATAAGGAATCTGAAATAAATAAATTAATATTATAAGGGGTAACGTGTTGCCCAGGTAACTGGGTTGAGGAGGTGAGATAGGCAGTCACACCTTGTAAAACTGACTGTGGTATTTAGCTGAATCCTGTTAGCCTGGAAGTCGGTGTTTTCTTTTACCATTTGCTAATGGTGTCTTAGAATTATTCAGAAAGTACATGTAACATAGGTAATCGTCTGCGTTGGGGATCGAACCTGTTCCATCGTGCATACAAATCCTTGCGTAGAACCGCAAGACCAAAACGATTTGGATTTTTTGTGTTGCAAATCTACATCCCATTGATAAATTTAATTTCAAAACCACACAACATCGTATAGTGTTTTATTTTACAAACAAAACATAATTGTTGTTCCTGGCACCTGCCCATTGTAGCATAAACATCACTTAAATGATTTGCCTTGTTATTTCTCGTTAAGTAAAACAGCTTAGTTTGAAGTTTAAACAAACTTTACAACGTAGGTCAACCAAATAATTCAAATTAAATTCATAGTAATTAATCTAAGGTGGATAATACAGGTACTAAAAGAGTAAGATGTTGAGTATGGATGTTGACGGATATAGGGGAAGAGGACGACCAAGGAAACGATGGATGAATTGTGTGATATGGCTGCAAAGAGTGTTTCTTGTGAGATGACGTCAAAGGTTTGGAAGGAGAAGACATCTTGCGCCGACCCCAAACAATAGGGATGATGACTGGGTATAAAAAGAAAAAATCTCATTAGTCCCTCAGTTAGATAATTGAAAAGTATGAGACACGTATTTTTTCCTTTTTCAGAAAAACTAGAATTGACAAAGATTAACTGCTTTAAAGTTTAGAAGAGGGGGCTTGTGACGTAACGATAGAGTAAAATTTATACTCAATCGTGACGTCACGCGTAAGTTTCATTCACTGTAATTTGGTCAATTTATGTTTGCAGGACAAATAAAAAAATACCTGTCTATTATTATACAAAAAACTACAAGACGGACACTGCAAAAAAACAATGTCATCATCCCTATTATTGGGATAAGGGCAGGGGAATGATGATTCTTTGTAATAAATCGACCAGAAGAATTAAAGTTAATGCCGTCTTGAAGCAGGACCTGCCTGATATGATTCTATAATTTATTTCATTTAGTTTTGGAACTGTATCTCTTTAATGCTACTCTAACAAGGTTGCGTTAAACGTTTAACACTACCGTCGAATGGGTATGAAAGGACTGTTGCATTAAACGTTCAACACTCCTGGGTAGGGATAATGGTAAGAGAAAGATTGAGAGTGAATATGTGACACTCGAATTCAATTCAACCCCACATGAAACAGGGATACCACGTATTTTTTTTCGATTTTGAGTGGTGATTTCTTAAACTTTATTTTTTTTATTATAGAAGCAAACGGCGTAGAAAGGCATTTCTTTTCCCCATCCATTCCACAATTACTTTAAGACGTGACGTCAGACCCCCGGGGCCTAGCGCCGTGTTTAATCTAACCTGTTGTATAATATCAAACAAAAGACAATCAGTTTTAAAGTTGACATAACAACCTTGACCAAAAACCCTGTCTATTATAACAAGAAATAAAACAACAAAAACAATTGAAATGTTTATTAAACTACAGATAACATTATCTCAAGCCCTTTATCTTAACTTCCGCAAGCCGGGTACAGATCTTAGACAATGTTATATTATATCGTCAAAAATTGGAAACTTCAAATGTATCTGTATGTCTGTCTGTGACCTCATAGTTCCCGAACGACTTGAGTGATTTCAGTTTAGTTTTTTATTGTACGAGACATGTTCGATAAAAGTGGTTCTACGCTCGAACCAACAACCTTTGATTTTGGCAGCAAACAGGCATACCACTAAGCTATCACAGCTTATATGGGAGTAACATTTATTTTCGACACGTGACTATGACTTGTCAGCTCTATACATTTGAGTGATTCAATCAGCGTTAGCTCTTGGACAATACAACTTGTTTACAGATCTGTACTATTCGGCTTTTGCCATCACAGTCCGCTGAAAACCGAATACTGAAAAATATTAACTTTATAAATGGAACATGGAAGATTAGAAGAAATTGGTGCTTAAGCAGACTCAAGCGCATCAATATTATCAGAAGAGTACGAGTCTTAACTTTGGCATGTTTTTTACGGATTTGATTCGATTTTTTTATTAAATCCGAATAAAAATATGCTTTTTGCCATCGTTTTAGTATGACAGAACCGAAAACTTATTAGCTAAGCGGTTAATTTTTTCCATCGCTAAACAAAATAGAAAAGTTATAAATGCACGCAATTATCACCTAACTTTTTCAATTCAGTCTTCACTCTATGCCTAATTACCATTTTTGAGAGGTATATTTTTTTATTCTATATTGACGGACTACAAAGAGTGACGACAACCAGACAAAGAAAAAACTTCATCACTAGTTCCAGTACCACTTCCCTCTATGTCCATGTTCCATGATATAAACTATACACTACAATCAGTCAAAGAACGACGCGACTTTCTTTCTCAAAGTCTTCCCTTTCCCTTCATTTGTCACTTTACAACGTCCATACGTTGGCGTCAAATAATACAATTTGTCGTCATCAGCATCATAGTATATGACATTGTTATAATTGTCGAATACTGTCCGTATTGGCGCTCCGCTCCCAAAAGCACCAATTTCCGTCAATCTGCCAGTCCTGTAATTAATTTTGTACAGTCCCCTGTTTTCTCTCTGGACAAAGTAGGCATTATCCTGAATATCAGTAGTCAACGAATAAATTATACTAGAGAAAAACGTGGCTTTGCTTTCCCCCTTTTTCAGTTTATAAACTGTGAAATTACTCATAAAGTATATATCGTCTTTCTTGTCGATTATAAAATCGTCGATATTAAAATCTTTTAACGCTGGAATCGTTTTTGATTGTTTCTTCTCGAGTGTATAAAGCCCTTTGGTCTTGAATATCGTATAGTATATTTTGTCTTTAAACTGCATGTGCCAGATAGTCTTATCAGATAGACCGTACCGAGATGTTTCGTTCGTAATCGGATTGTATTTGTAGATACCATTAGCTCCACCTATATAGACGTCTCTAGTCGCTTGGTCCACAGTTCGGGCGAACGAGAATTGAATATCCGGTATATACAAGAATCTTATATCGTCTAAATCAAATGCAACAGTGTGGTCCGCTGTGCGAGTATCCTCGTAGTGGAAATGGACGATGTTGGCAACCCTGTCGACGGCTAATTGCCCGGATATTGGATGGTTTTGAAATATTAAAGCCTTCGAATAACAAATGCTGTCGAAGCAAGCGTGACAATGGCTTTTACCGGATATTAGTGTCGTTAAAGCCGAAAGGCCGAATACTATTAGATGGTATTTCATTTTCGTTCCTGGAAAGAAAAGCGAGATTTATTGAGGCTTGTTTATTTATTCATTAAGGTAAGAAGAATAGAATAGAGTAGTAAATAGAAAATAATAATTGCTTTTAGTCGATTTCAAATGTTTTTTTATCGATATTTTCGATATGTAGCCAGTACAAATCATTAGGGTAAAAATAGCTTTTGAGGAAAATACTTTTTTGCGCTATGGGGATCGAACCCTTGAAGAGGGCGTTACGCAAAGTAATCATTTGTGTACAAATCTACAAAATATCAGCAATCAATGCATTAGGTATTGACCCGACTGCTACATAATCTCCATTCTGCGTCTAACAATTAAAATCCTCCGTATATATCTTGATATTGAATTGCTCCTGATTGTTTTGAATTACTAACATAATTAACCAAAGACTTTTTCGCCCGAAAACACTAAACCAAGGACTTCTTTTTCGGATATATGAGCTACGAAGTATAAAAATAGAGATAATGACTGGGTATAAAATGACATCTTTTATTAATTTTCAAATAAATATTAGACAAGTATTTAACGATATAACAGAACAAAACAAATAACAAAGATAAACTGCTTTTAAGTTTAAGAAGCTTGTGACGTAACGACATGACGAAATCTAGGTATACACAGAAGTGACGTCACGCGTAGGTACGTTCCATTCACTTTAATTTGATCAATCTATATTTGCTGGACAAAAAAATAACTATCCATTATTATTAATTAAACTTCATTAGAAGTTATGATCCCAAAAATTTCACTGGTTGAAAAACTCGGTTAAATTTAAAACATCGAGACAAAAATATCAAGATTATTGCATGACTGTATTATAGTTAAATACTTACAAAAACATATAAACGTTATATATAAATCCAATAAATCCACTTTCAAACACTTGTAACTAACTCTCTTTGTCTTTCCTTTCACAAAAATCTAGAATTTCTAACAAACGGCTTTATCACGAGCGTATAAATTCCACAGAGTTCTAGCAATAAGTGATAAATAATATTATTTCTACTGCTATCATGTCAATTATTAAGAAACAATGTTACGTACTATTTGCATATGGGCGTAAGTGTAAATTATTTAGGAAATGCAGAAAAAAATTATAACAATCAGATTTAAAAGTTAATAACAACATCCTAAATTCTTAAATACTATATATTAAAGTAGGTACACGTTAGAACGAACAAAACGAAAAAAAAAACTGAGTGTATAAAAAGCATTTTTTTTTTGGATCAAGTATTCATAAAAATAGCTTGAATGAAATCAAATATTGTACCTACTCCCAGATACCAAAGTGTAAAGAAAATACTGTTTGTTTTTTTATATACGGTACCATCCTATACTTTTTATTTAAACATTTAACACTCACACGGTTTTGCGTGTTAGTCCCTCTTTTAATTTAATGTTATTAAATTTGATTGTGTTAAATATTAAGCAAGAAAATATAGCATGCTGGTCAAAGTGAATTTTTTGAACAGCCATTTTATTTCTCGCAGCACTTAAAAACCAGTGAAGGGCGGGCGATTTTTTTTTAATTTGACATTAAAAGCAGCAACTTTGGACAATCTACTTAAAAAAATAATTAAAGTAATGAATTTTGTTTTTCTTACTGTAATCGATTATACTACACATACAGACAGACAGAGAAATATGATAAGTTAAAAATTGAAACAAAAGAAATGCAAAGAATAGCTTTACATAACAGTTCACAAGTTTTATATAATAATAAATTCACTTACCACTTTGTTAGGTCACAGCGTGGCGACGTGCGCATTTTATGTAATGAGACCTCAATATGATCTGTGATACGATTGAGTTGACCTTTGACAAACATGTCACCTTTGACCTCAGGGGCAACGCTCTGATAGACTAGCACAGTTAATTTACTTCATCTTTTACAGCCTCTTCCGTACATTCCGTAGTCTTTTTACGATAAATATTGTAGAGGTTATACTCACCTATAATCTATATTTTTCGTTAAGTTAATAAATAGGTATAACAGATTAATGTAATTTTTTTGATAAAACTATATTTCTTTTTGTTAGCTACTTAAATAAAGGTAAACAATATTAATGTAACTTTTTAATAATAATTATTTAAAAAAAAAACCGGCCAAGTGCGAGTCAGACTCGCGCACCGAGGGTTCCGTACAAACCTGATGATGTAACTAAAAATTTAAGGTTTTCGGAATTTTTCCTTTATGTGTGCTATAAAACGTTGCTTCGTGCCAAATTTCAAGATTCTAGGTCGACTGGAAGTACCCTTTAGGTTTTGATTCCCTTGCGAGTACTTGCGAGTTTCAAAATATGCAGCTTAAATTGCTGTTTCTTTTGATTGCGTTGACATAGAAGTTTGATTTTGTTACAGCTTAAAGGTATTATAGACCTGAGTATTTGGTATGAATTTCAATTTAATACCTCTACGCGTTTATGAGGAAATAGGTAGAAAGTTTAAAATTATTAAAAAAAAAAATATTATGTGATGTAACTAAAAATTTATGGTTTTTGTAATTTTTCCTTTATCTATGGTATAAGACGTTACTTCGTACCAAATTTCAAGATTCTGAGTTTACGGGAAGCACCCTGTAGGTTTTGATTCCCTTGCAAGTGTCGAAAATTTGCGGCATAAACGGCTGTATCTTTTGATTGCGTTGCCTTAGAAGTTTGATTTTTTCACAGCTTCAAGGGACAGTAGACCTGAGTAATTGATATAAATTTCAGCTTCATACCTCCACGCGTTCCCGAGAAAAAGGGTCTTGACAGACGGACGGACGGACGGACGGACGGACAGACGGACGGACAGACGGACAACAAAGTGATCCTATAAGGGTTCCGTTTTTTCCTTTTGAGGTACGGAACCCTAAAAACGTTATACATTGGTTCTTAGTCGCGTTTTATTTTAACTAAAATACACCAAGATTGTTTACCCTTGTAAACCTAAAGAAATGGATTATACCTAGTGCAGAAAAACTGTTGATATATAAGTAAGTAGGTGCCTTTAAAATCGGTTGCAGTACTTAGATAAACTTACAAACAAACATCTTGTAGCCTCAACAATATAATGTATACAGAAAAAAAATATAGACATTATATACTCTTAAACGCAGTGTAGGACGTCCTCAGGCACGGTGGAGTGATGACTTGCGCAAGACGGCTGGCAGGAGCTGGATGCGAGAAGCCGAAAATCGATCTCAGTGGCGTGCTCTTGGAGAGGCCTATGTCCAGCAGTGGACTGCGATAGGCTGATGATGATACTCTTAAAGCGAGTTCACAGGTGCTTCTCATCAGATAAAAAACAAATATCTTCTCAGTACGTACCTAGTAACTTTTATATTTATACAAAATGCAATATATAGTGGAAACAACTACGATTAATTATATTATCATAACAGATAACCCTAATTGACCTAAACACTGATATTACTTTTGTTTTGCAAGTCGAAAAATTTCCAGATCGTTATGTAAACAAACTAGTATTTATCGAATAAAGTCTATGTTTTACAATGATCTCTTAATCGTCTGGTAAAGCGGCAAAGGACCATTCAACTTAATTGTCAAAGCATTACCTGTACAAAGAGGCCGAAATAACCTTTTATTACTAGTCAATACTTGCAGCATCGCTCACCTGGATGTCGGTTATAGCTGCAAAGCATTATCCGCCCATACCACCTTCGGATAAAATGTAGGCTTTGCGTTAATCCAGGGTGTCAGCTACACCATATTTATTTTTATCGAATTCGGTCCAGACATTTTAACGAGAAGAATTAACAAAAATACACACACATACAAACACACTCACATACTTTCACATTTAGAATATTACTGTGATTTTCAGGTAATGAGAACAAACAAAAACAGAATAAGTAATAAACATTTATTTCTAAAACACATTGAGCGTTACATTATCGCTTGATAAAATAGAAACAATCAAATATAAACGAATATAACATTACACAAGAAAAATCTTATAATTACAAATGTATAGAAAACTCTAATAGACTGGAAGGTACCAACGTGATGTAGAAAACCTTTTTGCTAAGGCCTGATTCGCACGGGAGCTTTTTTAACGCGGGTTATAAAGCGTTCAAATAGAACAAATGCATTTCCAAGTGCATGTTCATACGACTATTCCCTTTAGCGCCCAACGCCCAAATGCAACACTACTCGAAAAAAGCGTCGCGTTTAAAAAGCACGGACCTATGAACAAGTACTTGGAAATGCATTTGTTCTATTTGAACCCTTTTTTAACGCGCGTTAAAAAAACTCCAGTGCGAATCAGAACTAACAGAATTCTATTTTAATTATTTTTTAAATATGGACAGGAGGTCCATTTGAAAGTCTAGCTTAGTACTAGCACTGAAAACAGTCCCTCAAGCCAAAGAGCATTTCTACAATCTTCAAAGTTCGACTGGCCTGTTAGTCTAGTGGTAAGAGACCCTGACTGCTATACCAGATGTCATGGGTTCGATTCCCACCCAGAACAAATGTTTGTGTGATGAGCACGATCATTTGTTCTGTGTCTGGGTGTTTTTTATCTATAATATGTATATATTTAGATGATTTAAATATGTTTATCATTTATCTAGTACTCATAATACAAGCTTTGCTTAGTTTGAAACTAGATGGCGTTGTGGATGTTATTTAATAATATTAATAACGTCAATTAATACCGTATGTACGGAAATGACATTTATAACTTTGACGATTGTGGACTCCTTTTGGCTAGAGGGACTGTTGTGTTATCGTTGTGAAAGGGAGACGCCGCTAGGCATTGTATGTGCCGTCTCGCTTCCACACTATCAACCATTCTGGTTACAAAATATTTACTGCATTCGATTTATATCATAGTTTTTTTTGTTAAGAATCTACAATTCGAGTCCCATAGAACGAACTTACACATTTTATGACTTTCAAAATCCTATACTTGGCTTTAGTTTTCTTCGCTCTCTGTTTAAAACTGTTCAATATAATATTTGTCAACCAACCAATGAGATTAGTCGACATAAAGGTACTCAACCATTTACATAGGCTATGTGACACAGTTTAATCGAATAAATCATTACAGTCCATCATGGAATTCATTGTTTCAAATCAATTAATAACTTTAACAAATAACCCAGTCTTAATCATTTTGGAATTTTATAAGTCCCACTATTGTAACAATTTACACCCTCTCACAAGATAAGTAGACTCCTAAAATATAGGAAAACCAATGACAATCGCGTTACTACTTTTGGTCCACTTTGGCTATCTATAAACCAATATTTAAGCCTTTATACACGTCTAATGACCTCTCTGTACAATCCATGGCAAGCTAACACTTTTTTAAGACTGCATGCACTAACCTTTTAAGAGGCTATGTACTAAAAAGTTAAAACGAAGGAAATGGACCTAAATAATAAACCCTCTGCCTCTTTCAGTATCGAACACCCGACCTCATCATATTTAACTACCATATATTCCCATGATTTTAAGTCACCACTGTGAGAAATAAAGCTGCCTGTATAAAAACAATAGTGTAAAGGAAAAAAAATATGTTTAATCCTTCTGACAGATTACCCAAAAATATATAATACGTATTATTCATTTTATCACATAATGAAAAAGGAACGAAGATTGAACGCACCTAACATGATGAAATGTGTGGTCGTCACGACTAGTAACATAGAGGCGTACTGGTAAGTGACGTCACACAAGGTTTAATTTCACTGTATCGCCTTCTTTTTGTTTACGAGATAAAATAAGAAAAAGCGTGTCAAATATCATTTTGGAAATTGTCCGACGGACTATACTGTTCTTTTATCAATACCCTATTGTTACTATAACGTGTTGAATATAGCTGCCATCTGGCGGCTTCCCCCATATTTGTAAGTAACCGCGAATGCGTTTAAAAGGCTAAACCAGAACAGCCTTTAAATACTATGTAATAGTATCACTCGTTCAGCTTCAGAATGAATAAGCTGATAGGGATGGTATAAGTACCTAATGAAGCATTATTTTTATATTACATTTTATTTATTTTAAGTTTTAATTCAGATAGTAAGTTTGAACGTGCGGTTTTTAACGCCCTTGGCGGAAGACAATTTAATTAAAATACTCCTCAAAAACGGCTTGACTGATTCAGATGAAGTTTAATATGCATTTTCAATTGGTCTGAGAATCGAATACTATGTATTTTAGATACCCTTTAGAGATAAGGGTTTACACCAGACGCCATCTTTTTCTTATTCGTATTAAATGTTTTTTTCTATGCCTCTAGCAATCATTCATATTGCAAAACAACGTTATCCGGGTCAGTCTATTTACCAGTAGAATCTAATGTTTCACCGATTGCGTTAAAAGGAGAGTTATGTTTTTTACACATTCAAAGCTCACCATCTGAACTCAAACATACATTACAATGTTTACAATATTTTAAGTCTTTTAAATATAAAAATGCACCTTGTCATGTAGGCAATAAGGTTCAAAACACCGATCACCCTAAATTAAATTACATTACAGGTATAAAAATACAACATTTATAATAATCAGTCCATACGTAGTATCCAGTACATTGACTATAATTTTCGTTAAATATTAAAAACTATCAATTTAACAACTCTCTTGGATTTCACGTCATTATTTTAAAATAAATAAATAATAAAATATAAGATAAATTCATAAAAATATATAAAACAAAATCTAATATTACAATAATACTAAAAAATAAATGTCTTTTGAATTCGTTGTAAAAAACAACTATATAGCGGATAGCCGAGAGGTTGAGGTCACAAAACCAAACCCACTGTACGCGACATGTCGCGGGTTCGATCCCCGCGCAGGACAAGCAGTTGTGTGGTCCACGAATGCTTGTCCTGAGTCTGGGTGTCTTTGTGTATGTGACTTGAATGTTTTAGAAACGCAACACAAGGATTCAATTCCTCTGTGCAGGAGTGTTAATTAAGAACATTAATTAAAGCTGCCAATTTTAAGTAAAGCCTCGTTAGATAGGCAAATAAGATAATTTAAAAATCTTTTTGATTGATTCAGAATCAAGTAATCGCAGTTTATTACGCGACTGATAAAAAACTTTGCATAATGTTTTCAGTATGAATTTATTAAATCATTACTCTTTTTATAACTCTGATTTTGTTAAACAAACAAAACTCTTTATAGGTTCTCTAGAATATTTCACTATAATTAAATAGTGTATCAATTATTTATGTATTACTCCTATTAAAAACAGAATTTACGATTTTTAATTAAAAGTTCATTTTAACTTTTTTTCTGATCACCATTACATTAAATCAATTGTCTAAATTACTTCACACATTCCTTTATTGAATAAACATATAGACGAGAGAATTTACAGTTCACTCATTCATTCAGCGAGTGAACGACAAATCTCATTAATCTGAACCTACCTAACGAATAGCATAGCATTATAATTTCCTCAACAAAACCAAGGTACCAATAAAACATATTCAAGGCACCTTTAAACTTACAATTTCGCTTGCCACACATTCATTGCGTGGTAACTTCAGTCTCATAGTTAACAAGGTCCATAGAAAACCGTCAATGTATTGGATACTACACCCAGGTGCGTTTACATCGCCTGTCCGTCCATATCGTGTGGATGGGGGCAAGCGAGCGGGATTGTAGAGTCTGTAGCCACGGCTTAGGGCTTCGCTTCTGTCTGGAAAATGGATAATTAGTGCTGTTCAAGTTAGTTGTTCTAACTACAGTTTACTTAAATACTTAGAATGAAGCTAAATCTAAAATATTAAATAAATAAATGGTTTTAACATCTATTACAATACAAAAATACTGTTCAGGAGATTTTAATTATGATGATATTGGTTGACTTGTTCAAATAATTTTACTCAAAACAGATAAACTACAATACAGAAAATGTATCTGCTATTATCTTAAGTTTAATTAATAGGTACAGTAGATTGAATATGGTTGAATCAAATTGATGTATTAAATGTGAATTGACTTAATATTGATGTCTAACATAGTCTACAACTATTATTTAATAGTTTCATACGTACAGTGCACTCCTTTTCTTCGGCCTTCTTGTTCGCCATTGTCTCTGGGTTGTACTCGTTTTCGAGACCGAAGTGCTGAAATCATAGAATATATAATTAAATTTATAATCATCATCATCATCTCAGCCTATCGCCGTCCACTGCTGAACGTAGGCCTCCCCCAAAGAGCGCCAACCATCCCGGTCCTGGGCAGCCCGCATCCATCCGCTGCCAGCCACCTTCTTCAAATTTATAATAAAGTTATTATATTATTTAGCCGACGGGAGGTAAACAAAATACTACTGTGCTCGTAGATGTGAAAAAAAAAAAAATATTTTAGTTGGGAGTTACGAAGTGTCGGGACTTGTTATTTATTCATCTTTGTGAGTCTCTACTGGTAGTTAGAAGCTAGAAATCCTGATAACCACTCTCACATTGAGGAGGTCCGATATACGGTCGCTTCTTGTAAAACACTGGTCACTTTAGCTGCATTTGAGTAGACTGAAAGGCGACCGAAAATGTATGATGATAATATTTGTTCAATACTTCAAGCCCATCTATCTAATTTAATTTTAGGGCTAAGTAAGATTACTTTGTGTTATCTATCTATACTAATATATAAAGCTGAAGAGTTTGTTTGTTTGTTTGTTTGTTTAAACGCGCTAATCTCAGGAACTACTGGTCCAAATTGAAAAATTTCTTTTTGTGTTGAATAGACCATTCATCGAGGAAGGCTTTAGGCTATAAACCATCACGCTGCGACTAATAGGAGCGAAGATACAATGGAAAATGTAAAAAAAAAACAGGGCAGGTATAAATCATAACTTATATCTTCTACGCACGGGGACGAAGTCGCGGGCAACAGGTATTAACTTATAAAAAGAACAATGTCCAAAATTCGAAATCCTCTGTATCTCAGAAAGCTCGTTAAGCTATTTGTCAAATTGTATATTAAGTCTTTTAAAAATAAAACCAATACAAACCTTCAGAATATCCTTATTAGACAAATGGTCAGCTGGTCCAGACTGAACAAAATGGCGGAGTACGTTCCCGCCCTTTTGCACCAGAACCGCGCCACCAACTTGCACCCAATCACCCTTGGTATCACCACCGAGGCCTATTATACAAATAGGACAAAATAATGTAAAGGTATTAACCTCTAAAATATCCGTATTCGGCATTCGGTCGGCCGGTCCCATTTGCACGAAGTGGTTAATTAGTTTCCCGCCTTTTCTGTATAATAAAGCGCCGCCATTTTGTAATCCGTCACCAATAAGGTCGGAATCCAGACCTGTGATTTACTCGTGTTAATATTTTGTTTTATTGTAAAACTAAGTTACGTTTTTAATATCTACTGAATTTTCTACAATTTTTTTTTTGGCAACGGCAACGGATATACAAAAACAGCTACGCTTTATTCTACTTAGGCCCGATTTTTCAATCGTCAGACAACCTTTATCTGAGGAATAAATATGGCCGTTTGACATATTTTCTTTACAAAAGCTGTCAAAACGTCAAACATATTCGTCGAATGAAAGTTATCTGACGATTGAAAAATCGGCCCTAAGAAGGTTGAAATTGTAAGGCCAATTCTTGTAAACGAGCGCGCTGATTATGTAATTACAAGGTAATTACCATTAAATATGATTTTTCCTTAATAACTTTATTCAAAGTGCACCATTATTCCAGTCTTGGAGAACATTTTGCCATACGTAAAAAAATCGGTTCCTACAAGAACTGGCCAGCAATAAAAATACAAATGAACATGGCGTTTGAACAACTAAAAAAAAAGTATTCTTCAAATTTGATCAGTTAGAGTGGCCAAAGAATTTACTGCGACTGCAGAGTTGATAACTAACCACAGCATATAAATTTAAAAAAAATTAAAAATAAGGTTACCATTCAAATATACCAGTCATATATAAATATATTATTGCATAAAAGACAATATTTTTGGGTACCTAGTTTAACTCTTTTTAAGAACCTAAAGAAAGTTGACTTGAGTAATGGCAATGCTGTATCGCATTGGAACAAAATTTCCTGAAAATAATGAAAATAGATATTTTTTTCGAAAATTGACCTAAATTTTTCTTGTCTCACCGTTGACTGACAAATAAATATAAATTGTCTGCTGGCTCTGTTCATCTGTTTTTCATCTACTATACAAGCTGACCGTACAATGACGTCACTAACCCAAGCCACGCCCCTTAGAGATGGCGTCACGCGACTGCTTCCAGAATAATGACGTAATGATCGTGACTACGTTGAATCTCTTGAAGCCAAGACGCTGGTACGTTGATAAGTCATCCACGTAATACAGTTCTGAAAAAATAACAGTGCATTTTAGGGTTCTGTATCCAAACGGCCAGTCAAATCGGAACTCTAGTACTGAGTTTCTGCTGTCTATCCATCCGTGATTAGACTAGCTTTATGAACCATTTAACTCATTATTTATTGCAAATTTGTTTCTCTTCAGCTTATTTGTACGGAACTCTTAGTGTCGCGAGTCCAACAGGCCTATAACCAATTTTTTTTTTGTAACAAGAAAATATGTACCCCTTTTTAAGTCATTAGATTTACACTGTTAAATTGAATTTTTAAACATAAATGGGAAATTTTCAGCCGACTTAAAAAAAATATTCTCAATTCGTCGACCGACTCTGCAGATTTTTATTTGAGGTCGGTTGTATTATATCTTTTGTAATTAAACAATATTATTATGTCTTTACCTCCATCAAAGAATTTTCCATCAACAAACTCCTTGGAGCCCGCCTCCTCCACTCCAACACCGATCAGCTTAATATTGTGTTTGTTCAAAACTGGGGTTATTTCACTCAACTGAAATACAAATATGTAATTTTAAGTCACTTCCAGAACTAGTTAAACAGATTTTGGTAACAGTACCTGAGCAACGAGCGGGTGCTTTCTTTATTTTCTGAAAAAAAAAGACCCCGCACTAACGATTTTAATCCTTGTGACGAGGGAGGTTCCACAAACATTCATTTTACATCACATACATAAAGTCAGCCGAACAAGAAAAATGTCAAAGATAAACTGTTCAAAAAGTTATAGGACGTGCTTGTGACGTAACGATTCCCTAAATAAAATGTATAAACAATCGTGATGTCACGCGTAAGCTCCGATAAAATAAATTTTCATCATCAACATTCCTAATATGCGCCAAGCTATTTTGGGTAAAACAAGTTAAACGTGATTTTAATACCTGTTTATTATTTTATACTCTGACTAACATGAATTATAATTATAAAATTGGGGGAACTGAATCTTGTCAAAATGAGTCCATGATACAAAAATTTCAATACAGCTAAGTTCATGTACATTTTAAAACGCTCATGTCTACGGTAGTAAGCACAAAAATTGAGCGATATTGATTATAGATTTTAGATTACACACCGCGTAGGTCTGTTATCAAAAGCGATATACCAAAAACGGCAATGTATTGCAATTTTGAACGATATTTACGCATCGCCTGAATCAGCTTGGAATATAATAGTGGTAATATATAAAGCTGAAGAGTTTGTTTGAACGCGCTAATCTCAGGAACTACTGGTTTGATTTGAAAAATTCTTATCTATAGGCTATATAAATTCACGCTGCGACTAATAGGAGCGAAGATACAATGGAAAATGTGGAAAAAACGGGGAAAATTCTAACCACGTGGACGAAGTCGCGGGCAACAGCTAGTCTGTAATACCTGTCAACATGAATCAGCAAGTAGGCGGCAAATAAAATCATTATCTGACCAAGCGATCACCTTTAGACTTTAATCAAAGTGCAGTTGTAAAACGTAAGTTCCGCGCTAATAACTAAATGTTATGCAACTATCAGCGTTTACTATGAAATTATAATGCAGGACTGATGTGATGGGGCAACGAGACAACACGATAGACAACTGCGGAGTCAATTATTGTAGGAGAATATGACTATCTATCTATATCGAATAGTGGCAAATTTTATCCAATTTTTCGGCAGTTTCTATAATTAGGACCAAAAGGCCCAATTCTATATCTTGACATAATAATATTACAGGTGTGAAAGAGAGATACCGATCGACGACATGTATTGCGGTGTCACGCTTTCACAATATATTACTTAAAGACGTGGTAAATTTCCAGACACTGGTTACCGACCCAGCAGGATTGCAATTCCCCAGCAGAATTAAGGCGGTTCCGTTTTAGTCAAGACAAGTCTGACATATCCTTTTGCTCAACGGAGAGAAGACGGAATAAAAAAAGCACCGGTTACCATAATTTCTGCTCAACCCAAAGCGGGAGAGGACGATAAAAAGGCACCTGTTACCATTATTTGTAGTAGATAGTAACATCGAATTATCTATCTATATGACGCCTATTTTATCAAATTCCTTAGCTTCTAGAACAAAATTTGTTCGTGTCACATTATCAGGTAGATAACTTGAATTAGGAGATTATGACGATCAAACCGTTTGGATATCTGCTATGGGAATGTTTTTGGAGTTTTTTGGTGTTAGGTATTTTATCTGTTTGTATAGACGAATGGGATAGGTTATGACTAGTGCAGTTCCGAACACCGCATAGACGTAATGCGTCAGTATGTAATAAATCATTATCCATACTGATATTATAAATGCGAAAGTATATCTGTCTGCCTCACTTTCAAGCTAAAACTACTGAACCTTATGTAATTAAATTTGGTACATAGATAGTCTAGAACCTGAGAATAGGCTACTTTTTAACTAAAACAAACGGTTTCAAAGGGAAGTTTTTCGGAATTGACAATGGCTTTGAAATTTGACTCGTTTAAAATAATGAAAAATGGGCACAGCAGTTTTAGGGTATTATGATTATAGATGCGATAACTCGTTTAGCTCTATTTTTGGACCATTACGTGACTTAAACATTGATTCAAGTAATGCAAGTAAAAATAGCTCATAATTCGTTTTATTATATTAGGTCTAACGAACTGTCTATTACTCAGATGTATAAAATGTGTAATTAAATAAATAAATAAACATATTATACAAAAACAACCCCAAAATTTACATCTAATATATAAAATTCCCGTGTTACGATTTTAGTTACCGTACCTGGTCTACTCCTCCGAAACGATTCGACCGATTTTTATGAAATTTTGTGTACATATTGGGTAGGTCTGAGAATAGAACAACATCTATTTTTATAATAAAATTATTTTTTATATTTTTTGGACGACATTTTTTGTTTTTATTTTTTTATAATGTGTCATTAAAAATACATACAACTAGAAAAACATTACAAGGCAAAACAACGTTTGACGGGTCAGCTAGTTTTAATATAAATATTGTTTTAGTACAGTTACTATAACCAGTTTCACTACGTCTAAATGTTTTCAACAACAATACTATATAGACGATCTTATGTTATTAAAACTCGACCATATAAAATCGAATCACGTAATTATGTATGTATGTGACCTTAATGGCCTCTGAGACGAAGATGAATACATAACTTAAAATAAAGGAACATGGGTAGATATTAATTCGTAGAGACCAACTTCGGGAGTCAGTTATGCCGGGTAGCCGAGGCAAGCCCGCTGTGCGCGACGCACTGCGGATTCGATCCCCGCGCAGGACAAGCATTTGTATGATCCACGAATGCTTGTCCTGAGTCTGGTTATCTTTTTGCTTGACTTGAATGTTTGTAACCCAACGCGACACAAAGACCAAATTTAATAATGGGTTTAGAAGCGTAACACCGCGATCCACAAACTTTCTAAATATTTAGTCAAACCTTTTTAGGTTTAACTTTACTACGCGTTTATTGAGAATAACCTTCTACTGCGCATTCTTCGTACAATAACTATTGTGCAAGTGTACAACTGTCTATAAACCTGTTTGGAATCTTAACAATGTTTAATTATTATTACAATCTTGTTATTTTTGACCCCAAAAGACATCTAAGTACTTGACAAGCGAAAAGTTTAATGATTACGCGAAGATTTCTACAACATTACATTACATACTTTCTACATTTTATTAATTGCCAAGTAAAAAAATATTGTTCATATTCGTGCACACGAAATCAACAATTCTTTAGCTACCTAATATAAATCTTAAAGCTGGTACTTAGCTGAATCCGATTAGACTGGAAGCTGACCGCAACATAGTTGGGGCTAGGCCGATGATGAATAGAAATCTTAAAGGAGCGATTATACTACCCTGCCCCAGGTTCCTGGCCTCCATAAACGACACATAGTTTTAAACAAAGATCGGTGACAAAATAATAATTATACCCATACAATTTGGGTTTTAAGTAGATATTATATTCTATTCTTACCTCTTTAGCCCACAGCCTGCAGAGCATGCAGCCCCAGCGGCGGAAGAAGATAATGGCCACATTCTGATCCTCCCAGAAACGCTTCAACTCAAAAGTCTGAAAATTTAAATTATATACTTATCATAATACCTAGACCTAGTATAGAAGCATTTTGGAAACAAATTGGCTCTATCATTGGATTTAAAGTTCTGCCAAAGTGAAGGAAAATAAATCTTCTAACAATAGTAATTTTTGAGTTGCTGCAGCAAAACTTATCTCAAAGAAAAATCTTTAAAAAAAGGGTGATCTTTTTTTAAATTTGAAACTTCCTCTTTTAATTGCTAAATATTTATTTTAATAACCAAATTTTGGGAGCAGCATTTGGGGATGATTACCAACTATATTACCAACTTTACTTCATTTATAATATTATAGTTTTTTAGTTCACACCAAAAAACAAAAAATATCATTGACTGTATAGTGTCAATATTAAAAAAAAAGTAATGAAGTTATGCTGAAGGATAGAATAATCAGTAGGATTCTTCAAAAAGTATTTAGCTCATAAAAATTGAAAGTAAAGTTAAGAGACAACAGAGAATATAGATATTCTTGCTTTCTTTTCATATCAGCGAAAAACAATGCATTCTGATAACCTGTTAACTTTTATAATGTTTTTATTTTGATAAGAACTGTAACTGATATTTTTTGTACTTTCTATATTTGCAGTAAAAATAAAAACAATACAAGCAGTTAAAACTCCAGATTTGATGCAATAGGCTGTATAGAAGACAATATATAGAAAGGGATGAGGATAGACAGGCTGAATGGCAAATGTCTTGTGCCATATAAGTTATAATGAAGCAAAAAAGACCTCATTTGCTGTTTTTTAACAAGTAGGTAGGAGTTATTGTTTGGTTTGGAAAAGTTTTTCTTAGTGTTAAAGAAATAATCAGTGAAATAGACAATTTTTTAGATAAAATTTGATATCTAATTTAATAGTGGTTTCTTAGGTTTACGCGAATGTTAGACATTGAATGAAAAATGGTATCATGGTCAGGGGCAGTCTGCCCGTGACCATGATACCTGCAAAGGTGTTGAAACGTCGGGAACTAAAATCTAAAATTAAACCACGATAAAATCCGTAAAAGTAGTTTCATTTCAATTTAATTTAAATAGGTAGGTTCTTATGAAAGGCCCAAGAATATGCTGTATAGAAAAATCTGATTACATAAATACCTGGATATAATTATTTCATATCAGAAAATACCTATTTTTCCTTGTTATGCGACTGGATAATTACATTAAGTACATAAGTACATTCAATGGAAGTAATTAATAAGTAGAGCTCACAAATTATTACAAAGTTATGAAACTACAGTTAAAAGCCGTTAAACTGTAACAAGACTCATTTATATCTTATATTTCCTAACATTTCCAATGTGAAAACCTGATTTCTTTCAGTAAATCCTTTAAAACTATTTAATAATATTGGCAGAATAATAAATAATGTAGCACTCAACACAAATTAAAAAAAAAACAACGCATAAAACTTGAAATGAGAATCTACAGACATATTTACCTCACCGGTTGCGATGCTTTTTACTTTTTGTGATCCAATTTCAGAAGTATTTGTAGACATTTTTGCTTTTTGACTGTTATTTATAATAATTTTGTGAAAACTCAAGTAACTTGTTCTGTACGCCGCGAAGTGAACAACATGAATGAAATGATTATTTAATTTCTTTGACAGATGACAGATGGCCATTCCTTAAAATTTTGACGAATATTCGAGATTGTCAACTATGACCACAGAATGTTAATACAAAAAGAGTAATAACATTTGAGAGAACAACTTATTTTAGCGCTAAAATAATTTAATCCCGCTTTTTAATGGTTTTCATTTACAAATAAATCAAATTAATAAGTCAAAACTGTCTTGACGCTTCTTCTCTTCAAAGGTATGAAAATTTGGACAAGAGCCAAAATTGTAGCTAGATATTGCCACAGAATAGATCATTGAAATTTTATCATAATATACTGAAAAGACAAAATTTTTTCTTTGTTTCGTTGTTTAAATAATGATGATGATGATGATAATGGAACTTTCAGAGACTTGTCCCCCTCATTAGCTCTCATACGACCTTTGCCCATAAAAGAACGAATGAGTAGAACTTTGCAAGATTTGACAGAAAAGTGTCAAAGAAAAAAAATTTTGTCAATCGATTTGATAGTGGCGTACGCTCGATTCAATGTTATTAATTTGAAAAACATTATTGGGAGTCTAATCCCTGTAAATCCCCGACAAACCTAGCCTGCATTTTTACAGACATTATAACATCTATGCCGTTCTTGAATAATTTGGCTGTTGTCATATTTCCCTTATGTGATAAGGTTCTAGTCTGTTGCAAATTTTAATAATCATTTCTTTTACGAACTACAAAATGAAAATTTGTCAATTTTCTAGTTTCTTAATTGAACAAAATGCTAAGTATATTTGTTCATAGAAGAGTGGCACCTTAAAAGATGTAGTTCTGCGCTTCATCTTGTATAATTTTAGTTATTATTTTAATTTTAAAAACCTAAGATTATGTATAATATCGAAATTTGAAGGGCAATCGAACTATAAACTGCTTTATGTTTCCTTTTTCAAATGTATAATTAATGAGTTTTCATTAACTGTTACGTTTTTCTTCGTTTAAATCGATTAACTAAAATCGATTTGGTCAAAGCATGGGTTTACGAATTGCGCATCTCTACTTCTATTCGTCTGCCTTGATTGCTTGTCACCGCGTGTTTCACCGGTTCGAAAACTTTATTATTTAACCATAAACCGGTGAGTATTCTCAATTTTTACTTTACTATTATTTAATTCCTAGACTTTTCCGTGTGCGAATCGAAATTTCACAGATTTATACTTTGTAATAGGTTTTGTATGACCTTGTACATCCAAGGCATTACGATTGATTTTTTGTGCATGTATTAGTCAGTATTATACGTTTTTGTTGCGTTGTGTAGTTTCCGTGAGAAACACTTATTAACATTCTAACCGTTTCAAAACTAATGAATTCAAACCCAATTTTTGTATTTATTGTTGGTATAACAGTGCTTGATTGACGTAAAACGGGTAGGTGGGAACTTATTGGAATCTTACTTACCTACGTTTTATTTGCTTGTATTTGAATTAACCAAGTAGGTTTATAATTACATTTTCCTCTATTAAATGCTTCAGTACAAAGTAAGTACATTTAAATTGAATGCCTTATCTAATCAGTGATTATTCAACAAAATTCAGAAAATAAATTAGAAGGTAAACTGATATTAATTTACAAATTGTAATTGATTATTTGATTGCAAGTTTTTTTTCTACCTTTACTGTCCCCTTCCAGACAAAGGTATCTTGACCAACAGCTTTATCATTTTATTTCATCATCATCATCATCTCAGCCTATAGCAGTCCACTGCTGGACATAGGCCTCTCCATAATTTCTCCAGTGCAACCGGTTCATTGCCACCTGCATCCAACGGCATCATTTTATTTAAAAAGTACAAATATTGCAATGAAACTTATGATTTTTTTTTATCTGCCCACATTTGAACTCAAGTATTTAATGCTATAAACTTACATGTAGTGTATCTTTATCACTAAGATAAGCAGCATTTCTAATCATTGTTAATGTTAGCCATGTTCCTATAGCTGTTTCATTTTTTATCATTATAGTTATTTCAAATGTTTATTATCCGTCTAGTTAAGCCCTGTGGTTTTACTCTAGCTAATCACATCTGCTTTGTAAAAATGGTAAAAAAAAATAACAAAAATTATGCAAAAAGATTGTTTGCTATGCCTGCATGGGGACTATTCTGTTAAACTAAAGATCATGTATTTGCTAGCTGTATAACATGGCGGTTAACAACAAACAAAACCAAATCAAATAAATACACTAAAATGCATTTCATTTATTTAAAACACTAGCTGTTGCCCACGACTTCGTCCGCGTGGGTAGAAGATATAAGTTATGATTTATACCTGCCCTGTTTTTTCCACATTTTCCATTGTATCTTCGCTCCTATTAGTCGCAGCATGTTGTTATATAGCCTAAAACCTTCTTCAATGAATGGTCTATTCAATAAAAAAGATTTTTTCAATTTGAACCAGTAGTTCCTCAGATTAGTGCGTTCAAAGAAACAAACAAACAAACTCTTCAGCTTTATATATTAGTATAGAAGTATAGATTGCATCATAATTGACATTCTTTTGAGTACTAAAACCAAACAACCCAAAAAAAGACAGTATTGAAATTTAAATATTACTATATTTAAGCATCTATCAAGCGATCTGTCTCACAAAATTGCCTAATACTTATTATAATTAATTATTTCATAATTTTTAATCCATGTCACATCTTTATCATTGTGAAAACATCTACTTTAATAAATTAAATGGCATATGTCTATGAGTCACAGCATATTGGATCCATGAAGGTTGTGATTGTGTACACAGTACTGACCAGACACAAACAATGGATTGTTTATGGTAGATCAATAATTATCTATGTAACTGCATTAGGAACTTTCATACTGAGAATTATTTTGTAGTAATGTATTTACTAAGTTACTAGATTTATATTTTATGTTGGTAAAGGGCACAAAAAGACCATCTTGGAGTTCTTTTTTCTTCAAGCTATTGCAATGAAAATAAATTATAGATTGAAAATCTAAAATAGTAAAAACCCACATGTTCATTGTCACTCCATTCAAATGTTATAAAAATCGGTCCAGACATTTTTATAGTTGTAAATTGCATTGTCATAGGTTTTGAAACTACCCTGAAAATTTCAATTGACTCAAAAAATTTAAATAAAATTGGCTAAGTTGATAAGCTGTGAAAGGCAGACTGCTTTTCAAAAAATAAGTAATATAACTGTCAATATTCTGTCCCTAGCCTACAATATTTCCATATTTTGTGTATGTCAAACGAGATAGGAAGCGCAGTCTTAGTTATTCTTGTATTTTAAATTTTAATTTAAAGCTATAAAGTCGGTTTTTCATTGTTATCGACATAAAGCTATTTATAATATAAATTATGAACCTAAATACTACTTTCTTTTCTGCCTATTGAACTATGTGATATACATGAAATTAAATCATGATTATTTATAATCTTATCACAAAAATAGATTGTGTATTATCTATTAATAATGTTTCGTAATATCCGTATTGAAATGTAATCATTTATTTTTAATGTCACATTTAAAGTTATGGAATAATATGGCATGATATTTTACGATTTTCGCACTGAGGTATTTAATCCTTGTTTCACAGACTTTCTAATCAAAGTCATAAAGAACACTTAGAATTTGGAACTAGCAATTGAGGATCACACAAATGTTTGTGCTACGCGGAGATCGAACCCGCGACAAGTCGGACTCAGAGGTCATTTACAGATGAATCCTCAATGTCATTTTCTTACTACCCTCTTCAAAAATCTTAAAAAAAAAATCTTTCACTTCTTTGCATTTTCTTCTCCATAACCATAGCCTTTTTTATTTAATTAGAAATGACATGATGTATGTCGATTCAAAGCCGACGTCCGACATCTGGTAGATTGTCTAAACATACACCTAAGCTGCTGACTCAAATTCAATCCACTTTGTACGGACAACCCTACATACCTATGTAAAACTATGTCTAGTTCGCCAAATTGCTTTCTCGCTTTGAACGTCACTTGTAGACTATTAAACTCCAAGGTCTGTTGGCTTTCCTTTTTATAGCATATAGGTCAAAACGCTTTTAATACAAAATAACGAACAGAATTTTGATATAACGACCGTTTACGATATTCTATCAAGTATTTTTTTGCTACTATGGATAGAATTTTGACAAAATATACATACAGTTTATGTCATTCTATCGATAATAGCTAAATCAGACAATATACTGAAAGCGATCTTTAGATGCTAAAGACGATTTCACAGGAACGACAAAGTGTCAATACCTGTTGTCTATCAGGCTGTAGATTTTATCTATAACTAGCTGTTGCCCGCGACTTCGTCCCCGTGGGTAGAAGATTAAGTTATGATTTATACCTGCCCTGTTTTTTTCACATTTTCCATTGTATCGCTCCTATTAGTCGCAGCGTGATGGTTTATAGCCTAAAGCCTTCCTCGATGAATGGTCTATTCAACACAAAAATATTTTTTCAATTTTACCAGTAGTTCCTGAGATTTGCGCGTTCAAACAAACAAGCAAATAATCAAACAAACAAAGTCTTCAGCTTTATATATTAGTATAGATTGTCTATTATATTAGAAGCACTCCTACTTCCTACTACGTAGGTGGTCTTTTAAATCATCCCCGATATTAAAGATCTAGATCTGTTTCTTAGAAAAGGTGGGTATTAATAAAAAAAAAAAACGTTTTTTTTTGCACAGTTACTTCGTTATCGAGTTATCCTAGTCATTAAATATAGCTTCATAATCCTCTTAGAAACAAAACCCAGTATAAATCCAACCTGTATTTAAGTAAATTGTCTCATTGACAGCTAGCAACATTACCAGCCAGTAAATGCATAACATATGGCTAACATTTACTGAGCCATTGATAAATTAATTTATTTCCTCATGCATTCCACAATTTATTGTGTACCTTAAATAATGGTAATAAAGATTGAAATGCATTACTTCACTTGAGTTCTAACTTCAATGATATTTCCTGTGAATCCTTTATGAGATCATAGATTGTGTCGTAATTCAATTAATTTATTCTAAAGCAAATATTGTGTAAGTGGACTCGGAAACCCACTGGTCACTGTGAAATACTTGATCTTCTAATGAATTTTCAACTTTTCCAATAGACGTAATAAAATATTCAGTATTTTTTTCACATCCTTACGATACTACTGTTTAATAGTTAAGAACGATTGATGATGATTTTTTACATCTCGAATTAAGTAATCATTAAAGAAATACATTTTTCTCCATATGGAATGCTCTATAATGTAAGGCAAACCCTTTAATTACGATAATTTATTGATAACATTTTCTTATTCAATGCAATCTCCACATATTTTTGTTTTGCGCGACTTGCTTCACAATGCTCTGACCCAGTGACTTGATCAAAAGATATCTCAAGACGAAAATCTGGGTTAAAATGTCATTCAAATCTCATGAAAGTTTAACAGTTCTCCAAACTACCTATTGTCAGCAGTTTTATTTTCGTTCACTAATAAAATGTGGAATCTCTATTGTTTTAACCTCTTAAAAGTGACTTAGGTACTGACAAATGCTCTCTATTCTAAAAATAATAGACTAAAAATTATGAAACCCTAAGTTCTAGACGTATTTACATTGTATCATTCCCATTTAAATTTGAAAACGCCTAAAATTCCTTTAAATTCGTTCAAGAGACGTGACTTTGACAATACATAAGAGCAATTTAATATAGGAGAAATGCAACTTGTCAACAGCCCCTAAGTTCCAAATGCATTGAATAGACTGAAGCGTACATTCCAAATACAGCAAAGTCCATTTTTTTACCAAATCAAACAGCTTTCACAAACACTATCTTCCGCTGGAAATTTCAATATCTTTTATGGTTTATTTTATACCATAAAATGTACGAACATGTTATCAATTAGACTTCTCATATCCAAATAGCAAAAGGCGTGAATTTGATAAGATATACGCCAATTTCCACTAGTGATGGGTATTGTCTGGCTCCTTGTCTATCTATCTTCGATTTCATGGTATAAAAAACCCTGACGTTGTCATTCGCCGAAAAGATTATTTTTACGCTTACTATATTTGCTGTAATTGGACTTGCAAATATACTTCTGTTACTTCAATAAAGTGTATTAGTGGTCTGTTTAATGGCTAACATTGTGGGTGTCACAAAAGCTTTAATTGTACCTAGTGCCTATTTACTAACCAAGAATGGATTATATTTGTAAAGGTATATATTTACATACGTATTCGTATATTATTGAAGTGTAGTAGTTTTAATTGTTTCGCATTGGACTGTTGAACCTATTCCAAATGCTCTTCCATTTGGCCCAAAGGCTGACTGGTACAGAAAATCTCGTGGATTTCTTCACCCTGAAGGGGTTGACCTGCTCGCATGACTGAAAACCCTTATTTTCTTCATTTCCAATCTCTACTGTAACCTAGACTATTTGCAATTTTTCGAGATAGTCGCTTTTGACGATATCCTCACTTTCTTCCTGTTAAATTTGCTGCTACTGCTCTGCCCACGAAAATCTTGTAAACCGGTTCACTATTGGAGGAAATTCGAAAGCATTCCCAATTTCCCTTGATATAGACTCTCGCACTGGTCCTACCCACATCAGTGCTCCCGATTTTTAATAGCCACGTCACTGCAAAAATTCAATTTGGGTAGTACCCACACTTCTAGGCTTTTAGGGCTTCATCATTTTAACAGTAATTTACGTAAGTACTGGAAACTTTAGGGAGTGTATTGATACTGTATGTGTTTAGTCATAGTGTTAATCAAATTAATACGACTATATTTGGCTATACGCCCCCGTCATAGGCTATTTGATTCAGCGGTTACAGTTGACCGTATGAGTATCACTAGGCATTTACAGAAAAGCTATCTGTTGCAGACTGAGTAGTTATTTACTCGTTCGTTGCAAATATTAATATGTTTTTTTTTAACATATTTCATTCAATCCTCACTGTAAACAATTAATTAAATAACTCTCTTAAAAGGCTAACCAGAATAAACTTTCCAGCTTGTTATTAAAATCAGTCTTACCGTTTTTTAGTTTTCCTCGTGGTGAATCAAACTCGTTCAAATTCATAACTACAAAGTCACAAATGATTTATTAGCTCCTCCATATAATATGTTGGTAAATGAGAACGGGATTAAGCCATTGTTTACCAGATTAAACATATCTACAAGATTAATGTTCGTTCCCTAGGTAATGCAATAAATTAATTTAATTATGGTGATCATGGAAACTAAGCTAATCTGTAGCCTAGGAAAGAAAACTAGCTTATAATTCTCTAGATCTTTCTGATGCTGTATTCCGTTTATTATACTTTTGACCTTTCCCTTAAAGTTAGAGTATCTCTTAGCTTTTAAAAGATACTTAGCCTGTGGATAAGTTAGATTTTCGAGCGCTAAGTTTATTCTATGGGTTAACTTTTCATCGCTGCTAACGCTGACCAGTTGCCCAAATGTACTGAACTGCTTCAAAATTACGTCACTGGTCGAAAAATCGATTAACATCATTTTTATAAATAATTGTTTTTATTCTTTATCTTTACAACATTACTGTATCACGATATGAAGTGGTGATATCTTTACCCTAAATTATTCGTGTCATCATTTATTGCTCATCTCTAAAACCTAACCTTACTGACATCACTTCGTCTTGATTTGCATTTAACATCGTCCTGTACTGTAAAACGTGATATCCAAAACGTTCAGACAAAAATGAATCTATTTCGTCATAATTACAGCGTCGCGTTCTCAAAACAAGCATGACAAACCAAGTAAGAAGGCCGTTTAATGCATGATTCATTAATAAAAAACTGAGTGACGTCATATCATCCCAGGAAAGTCAAGAATACCACTCCATAGACGATAAAACGATAGATTCGTAATTTCATGTACCACCGCTAGCTGTCCTTGTCACAAATACTTATAGCTGTACGACAGAAAGAGACGGGTATACGTTTTGCACGCGACCGCACGATACCGCGAATGAAACAGCACAATCAATTAGCGCGCCAAAACAGAACTACATATTAACTTTTCCATAGACTATGAAGTTAGTATTCATTCGAACGCGGTGCGGTGTGGACGTGTGAAAAATTTCAGCAGAAATTGTTTTGTCTGTTAAACTGTGATATTATTTCTAAGTTATTTAAAACGGTGAGTAAAGTGAAACAATGTAGAGTAATTAACTTTAATAATTATTAAGTTTGTTTACGCTTGACGGCACGTAAAGTGAGCGTTTTAGTATTAGACATGTTTTTTTACAATTTGACCGTGAACAATCAAGGTTATTTTGTCATTCGCTTCTAGTTTAAAAAAATACCACATAAAAATATCAGACAGTTATCACTTTTATACATCTTTAGAATTATTAAAACATCGACTAATATCATTTGTCGTGTCTATCTGTAATAACTTTTTCAATTTATTAAAAGTTAACTATATGAAATAGAATGTACTAGATGAAGTAAATTACTCAAGTGACTGTTTTTATTTGTCACGCTTTGCTGGGTCTCTTTTGACAGGCTGACTAATGAATTGGAAATTTAAATTACAATTCGCTAAATCGAAACCTCTCGAAGTTATATATCATCGCGATTGACTAACAACTATATTTATTACATGATCTGTTACTTGTATAAATACTTTAGGGATAGATGAAGAGTCCGTTTTTATTAGCAATTTTCTAAGATCTAATAGGATTGGCCTCTAGGCTGAAACAGCTGATAATACCACATTTTAGTTATCGGACCTCTATGAAGTCACTTTTGACCCTTTTCTTTATCATGAACATTGTAACTGAAAATCACACCCATACGTTAGGCTATTTCATCAGTGTTTCGCGACTCAATTAATCATCTGATTTGAAGCCCCAAAAAACTCTGTCTCTATATTATTTTTTGATGCCTAATCCAAACCACGTGTAAAATCCGAGGTCCAAATCATCCTATTGTTCGATTATTAACTGGAAAACGTGAATTAGGAAATTAGACGGAAACGGGCGACGAGCCAAGCTCTGTATAACAAGACTTGAATGGATGTTGATGGTAAATTTGCCTTGTATAACACTTTAAACAAGGAAGAAACGTCATAAACAATCCCCTGGGCTGTATCGCTGTTGGAACAATATGTAGAACTTTGACGACAGGGTAAAATAACATCTACATTGAGATGTGTAGTTAGTTGAAGTTAAATGGGGGAAAATACGTCCCGCGGAGTGTATAGGTATGCGTTTCTGTTTAACATTACGATGAGATGTTTTTAGAGTGCAATTTATGATGAGAAATATGAAATAGCTACTTCTTAAAGCAATATAGATGGACACTCAATTATGTATATGAGTCAGAAGGGGTGAACAAGGACTCGTGAGGTATAAATATACTAATTTTGTAAAGGCCTTCACTTTTCGTGGATTTGTATGATTTTCTTAACATGAACTCCGCTTTTTTGGCTATGTATGAGACATTTGCTAGTCTTCAAAAACGATTGGTCCCAGCGAGTCTTATTTTCGCCGCCAGACTGTATATCAAGGGGTTTTGTTGTTCGGCTTTTTATAAGCTCCAATAACCTTTCTATGACTTCTGATTAGAATAGGATATCACTACATTTGTAACAAACTGCATTCTCATAACATACACGCACATAATATAAAGAAGTGAATTCAAGATTAGATAGTAAAGTGGAAAATAATGTGCCTAGTTTTTTTTTTGTTATATCCGCCATCAGACATTTATTCTTATTTTCTCCTTTATTCTCTCTTTTGACTTACTCAACCACATTATTATAATTGACACAAGTGTTATGCTAATTCGTATATTCGCGATAAGCGTGAAAATGAGGGTGAAAGTAAAATAATCCTTATTCCTTTAAAATAAGAGATAATATCCAAAAACGAAATTGATGTGTTGGGTCCTATTAATAGCTTTAATTAAAACACAAACGTGTCTTCAAATTGAATGTTAATTGTCCAAAATGTTCATGTATAAAGTTGTTGAGGAACATTTAGAAGTTATGACATGATATCTGTATATATAGATTGAATTCGTTTGAATATTTTGCTGAATAATCTAATGTACCTACTGGAAAAGTTCTTTCAATACAAAATATGTAGTTTTTCATCATCAATGTACTTAATACTTCCGTTGTAAAACTCTTGCAACTTTTTCGTTACTTGAAATCTCGTTCCTGTAGTTACTGTCTGATCTGGCTAGCCCAGTCGTTGAGACATGCGATTTCCTAAAATGAATCTCTTATTGGCTAAAATCACTGATTTGCTCATTTCGTTTGTTTATCGAAGATTTCCGTTTCCTAAGAACTAGACTATACCGTTTGAGAAAAGCACATTTGTAATCTATCGGAGAATAACTTCGAACAAGTGCCAATTTAAAAAAAATACGGGCGATATTTTTTGTATGACGTCAGCACATTTCGCATCTTAGTATCTTATTAATGACAATAAAATATCAAAAGTCGGTTAAATCTCTTATGATTATTTTTAGAATAAAGACGATATAATAAAAAAATGTAAAATAGTTTCAATTGCGGTTTCAAGACCAGATAGACACACAACTCATTTCTATATAAACTATTTTATCACTATTGGTACTGACTCCAATCGTTACTCGAACTTCTCCCATTTTTTTCTGATGACTTGGTTTATACATATACTGATGACCAATAAACGGTTTGCTATTTTCGTAGCCAATTTTTGGTATGACAAATTGAGTTGTCATTGGCTTGATAAAAAGGAACGAGCAGCTGTATGCAAGAACAACGCATATTAAAGGTCTTCCTCATTCCTACATCTCCCTTTACCATTGTCAATCGACGAAACGTTAACATCTAGCATTTTAATTGACGTGTTTCCCTTTATTTCCAGCTAAAATGTCGATCCACATCAAGGACTCCGATGACCTGAAGACCAGGCTGGCCGAGGCCGGTGAGAAGCTGGTGGTGATCGACTTCATGGCGACCTGGTGCGGTCCCTGCAAGATGATCGGGCCCAAACTAGACGAGATGGCGGCTGAGATGGCTGACTCTATCGTCGTTCTTAAGGTGAGAATCATTTATTCTGGAAATAGGATATTTCATCACTTTTTTGAGAACGCTGGAGTCGACGTTGAAATGTTGTAGACCTCCACCCACCCCTTGAATTAAGGAGTGGCAGTTGTTAGTTTTTGGAGCAAGACTACTCTTTATCATAAATGCAACGGTCTTACTTTAAAATTGGTGGTAGAAGCATAGAAAATTACTTGAATTCCCGTTTGATGATGAAGGGTACCTACATTCGTTAGCATTTGATTTTATTTAATATGTAATTAGGGAAAACTTAATAGAACTTGCGTAATCCGTGGCAATATCGAATCCAGGGTAAAACCAATGTGGTTTCTCATTAATTAGATGTAATCACAGACTAAAAAAGGAAAATATCGTAGGTAACTTGTAATGGGAATTTTGCCATTTTGAAAACAATGAAGTGATAGTCAACCACAAACCACAATTATTTGAATTGTTTATGAACAAATAACCACCAGTTCAAACCAATATTAGATTTGATAGGTCGTCCTGATTAATTTGTTTTTCTGCTAAAACTCTGACAGTATATGCCTAGACTTTTTTCCTTCCTCAAATTTTAGTACCTAACTCCTATGCATGAAACCATGATATGAGACACACAAAATGGACTATTAGTCCCGGCATGAGAAGAATTGGCTACAGTATCCAAATTGGATAAAGCAAATTAAGTTCTCTGTAATTGTGTAAGTCATAAAAAAGGCAAATAATATTTTTGGCTTTTTTTATACAATAACCGTTTTCAGTATATAATTCTCTCTTTAAGCATAACTAACATACATTTCATTTTTATCGCTCGGTACCCACCGACTCACTTTGCAACACCAAATTTACTTAAGCTCGTCATTTTACCATCACTGTTTTTTTTAACAATGACTCGTATGCTCTATATTGTGGGAATTTCGTTCCTAAGCTACGATTGGTACAAACAAAAGTTTTAATATAATACCGCGAATACATTAGTAGCCACAAGGACGTGCTGCTATTAAATAAAAACTTCATTTCTTTTCTATAATAACTGTATAGACAAAAATAAAGTCTTTTTGTCCCACGTTTTTATACACTCTCTAGTTAGTTTGTTTGTCGTTCCAGTTGGATTTTTGTAACTCAATTTTGAGGCACTTCCCGATCAGCTACTAGGCGCAAATTTTCATTTTGATGAGAAATTAAATAAAATACATTTGCGACAAATACTAATAATATTTTTGACATTAAATATGTGATTATGTTAAACGAATTATCAATTTGACATCTATAACTGTACATTTTAACAGTAATTTTGTGTTCAAAAACATAATACACTGTTGCGGTTTCCTCTATATTCTAACCACATACATCCCGAATCTGTTCATATTGTAATCTAACAACCTACCAATAACTTTATCTAAGTATCTATTTGTCACCGATCACCGAACGAAACAAGGAATCCACGCTACGTACTTATAGAATAAATTGGTATGTCTACTTGAACGAGTGACCTACATAGCGTTGCTTAGGGCAATCATGGCGTCATTATCGGGGACTTCACATCTATATTATTGTATGGTGTAGTACGGACAAATAAATTGTGTCTGTATTTGTACCGTAATGTAAAAAGAGTATTCATAGTGATAGTTGACTGTCATGAGGATGAAATAAGGAAGAATTGTAATATGAAAAGACTGAATTTCGTTTATTAGGATGTTGATATTTTAATGGTTTCCTAGCCTAAGGGTAAAATTGGCATCCTATGATTAAGGCTGTCTGTGCGTAGGTTACCAGGCTATATCTCTTGAACTGTGATAGTTAAAGAAGTGTAATTTTCACATATAATGAGTTACTGTTTTCGCTATAACAATTAGTAAAAATCGAAGTTTAGCAATGGTTGGTACGGTCATTAATTTTAGGGGTGTAATTTTTTTGTTGCTTACACTACTTTAAAAACAAAAAGCAACGCATTTTTCCCATACAAATACCTACAGGAGATACACAGATTTTATTTTCTTTGAGACATGATCAATAAAAATTATAGGTATGAAATCTTTTACAACGGGTAAGACATCAAAACAAACCATTCGAGACGAATAGACGCATTTTATTGACGACTCGTCCTTTAATACGACCACAAACGCTACTAGTGTCTTTTATAATCATCATTTTATGTGAAAACTCTGAGCCGTTAAAATGTGCGTTACATATCATCACACTATCTCAACAAGTATTACTACAGACAGACATACAAATCAAATACAGTTAATGCTATGTAATATGTCACATTTCTATCTGATATAAATGTTTATTTATCATATCACTTGGGTTTACATCTTGCAATGTCATAAAATTACGTTACATACACAATTGTTACGAAATCTCGCATGATGGTGCTAATTTTATGAATGGAAAAATGTTAAAAATACCTGCCCATATGCGTTCCACTACTGGGTTACAAACAGCCCATCTGGTGTAATAAACTCAAACGCGATATTATTTGTCAGTAATATGCGCATACAAAAGTTTAAAAATAAGTTCTTATTTGCACACAAATCCAGTGCCTTCAGATAGAACATTATTTTTCCTTTAAATAACTCCTCCTGGTTTAAATTGAGCGGAAGTATCAGACTCTTACTAATTAAGTTTCTGCCATGTTCCTTTCTCTACCCTTTGTGTACCGGGGACTGCGGTAACCCTCTTGGACAATTCCGCTGCACCAAATACAACTTTCAATGTTGTTTGCAGAGACCATATGACCATATGATTTGACGACCTCCGTGGTCGAGTGGCGTACGCACCGGTTTCAAGGTGTCGCTATCTCTGAGGTCCCGGGTTCGATCCCCGGTCGGGTCAATGTAAAAAAAAATCTCATTTCTACATTGTCTCGGGTCTGGGTGTTTGTGGTACCTTCGTTGTATCTGAATTCCATAACACAAGTGCTTAAGCAACTTACTTTGGGTTCAGAACAATGTATGTGATGTTGTCCGCATTTATTTATTATTTATTTATATAGGGACAAAATAGACACTTTAAAACCTTACTTAGCTAAGTGTACTTTTTTGTTAACGGCTGAAGCTCGCGTGATGGTAAATAATAGTTTTCTGGAAGAGTTACGACGGCTTTCCATATAATTGGAATGAAATTGGATTGTATGGCGATCCGAAATTGCACTCAATTAAATGAAGACTGAACAGAAATTGTTACTCATACTAAGTATTCACAATACTGCTATTTTATTGGACATGTTGAAAAAAAATAGAGAAAAACACCATAAAGTTCCTATGCCGGACGATTAACATTACAAAGTTTACTTAATTGTCTACACGTTTTTTGATAAGTGTCTTTAAGAATATTAGGTCAAAACAACACACAAAATACCTGACCTTATAAAGTATAAACCATCCCGCTTACTGTTTATATACCAAGATAGGATTCAAATACATGCAAGTACTAAGCAATATTGTAATGTAATTTCATATTCTGCGGTTAATGGTGTAGAAACAGCCTACTAACACATCTTGGGTTTAACTGCAGTTGTGGGAAAGAGACGTCGCTTTACATCGTATATTACCGTCTCGCTTTGATTATAACAGTCTTAGTTTGGGATGTCGTGGCCCCAAGGCCGCAGTTGCGCATTCTTACGTAATTTAACGATGACGTCATACCCCATGCTCGGTACTAGTGCCGTTGTTTCGTACTGCCGTGATAGTACATTCTTATGCTTACTTAACTTGGTCTTATCACATGGTATGTCTTGCTAAGATGTTTTATGCTTTGTTGACACATTTTCTCTAATGATTGTGCAGTTCTTGCATCAGTTAGATTAGCTATTTTTAGAGGAGAAACTGAGACAAACATAAAAATGCATTAGAAAAATTATGTTGCTTAATAATTGTTAAAATTATTTGGTTTTCGAGGTGACCTTAGGATAAGGAATTATGGAAAAAATATTTTAGAAACTTGTAATAAAAGTTTTTGCGTTGAGGTTTAAAAAGAAATTGCAATTCCATGTTAATAAAAATATAGTTTTACTTGCTTTATGTACCTACGCAAAGAGTACGCCACGAATAACATTACAAATTCGAGTAAAAGATACCAATAAAATGACCATAATTGTGCAACGCTTTTGGCAACAAAACCGTATCAGAATACAATTCCTAGTATCACAGTTTTCGGCAACCGATTGTTGGCAACCAACACAGATAGCAAGTGGTGCGTCACGACTGAACAATGTTTTGGTTGACCTGCAGGTCAGTCGCTTGCTAGTGTAATAATTAATTTAAATTATGTATATATCTGCTTTTCGATTTGATAACAGACTTGAAAGTTATTAAGATGCATTTGTTAGGGTGAATGACCCAATATGTATAAATTGTACACTATTGTGTAATTAATATGTGAAATTCTATAAATCGATAAAGCTGAATTTATACTAAATATCTTTAACTAAATATTTCGTTCATGGTTTGTCATCTAGTTTTATAATAATCCTAATTGCATATTCATTCATTATAACTTGCGTGTATTGAATTAAGTTCTTCGTGAACGTTGCTGATCAAATAAACGCTTTTCTTACTTATTTATACTTGTGTGACATGTATTAAGTACAAAGGTCGACTTAAGGACTGAGGCATTTACTTTTTTGCAAAGACATATATCAACATATATAAAATGTATGCAAAGACGTATATTTCATGTCTTAGTAAAAGACAAAATAGTAGTTGACAATTTACCTGATAAAATGTGTAGCTTGTCATGTGTTGTGTTTTTTCCGGAAAATTCGAATCCAAAACAGATGTTGGTTAATTACATAGAACTAGTTCTTTATGAGAATTGAAGCTTGCGGCGAAGGTCAAATAACTTGATCAATAAAATTAATTAAGGTTACCCTGCAGTGTTTTTCTGTTATTAAATATTTTATTGCATGCTACTATGTGAGGCCTTAGGTGGTGAAAGTTTCCAGGTACAGCGAAATTGTTTAAATTAAGTGGTATTTCATCGAATTCTGAAATTAGAAAGTATCACGATGTTTTCTTTGAACATCCATCTAAAAACATTTAACGTCTAAGAACATGTTATTTAACAAAATCACATTGGTTTCAAAGCCCGAGTTCGAAACGAGATCGTTCAACGAAATCTGAGTCAAAAACTCATTCTCAACAGTCACTACTTGACAATACTCTACATAGTTGTGTACACTGAACTAATTCCCATTTCCTCTATTTATAGGTCGATGTCGACGAATGCGAGGACATTGCGACCGAGTACAACATCAACACGATGCCCACCTTTGTGTTCGTCAAGAGCAGCAAGAAAATCGAAGAGTTCTCAGGAGCCAACGTTGACAAGCTCAGGAACACCATCATCAAGCTGAAGTAGACCAGGAAACACATTTTGTACGCTAGCCCCAACCCCGCGCGGAAAACCTCACAGTACGCATTTAGAAGGCATTCCTACAATGAAATTATATTTATGTATCGATTTAAATCGGCATGTTTAGTTGCTGGTTGACTAAAATATACCTGTGTACGTAAAATAGTAGTCGATAGACTAACGAAACATACGTCGATGCGTGCGGACGGCTTCCTGCCCCAATATTGTTATGACATAGATCCCGTCCGTTTACTTTAGGCGCCAAATCACCGGCAACTCTTTACTCTGTAAGGTTTTCCGTTGAGGGTCGTTCGAGCAGCTGATTGAGCACACGACACTGCGTCATATAATTTCTCAGCCATCGGAAGGATCACAATTTTTGTTTTAAGTTTTTTTTTAAAGCATAGACGTATTTTTGTAATGCAATAGTGTATTAGCACTAATCTGTGTGCCTCTGTTAATTAGCACGTTTCTGCGTTGGTTATGCGTACAAAATCGTATTATATTTTCGTATTTTTTGCCGTGTAATTTTCATTATATGTATGTTACAGAGTATAGTTACTTGAATAAAATATTGTCTAAAACATTTTATGCTTTATTTTACCTCAACAAGTCTAGAAAAGATCACAATGAAATTGTATTATGTCCGTACCTATAGCAATTTATTGCAACGACATTTTTTTTTTAATAATTTAGACACATGCAAAACAGTAGAAAATTACATTACAAGAAAAGCTGCAGCATCGGGACCCGCGGGCAACAACTAGTAAAACAATAAAAATATACATATGACACAGCTATGACGCCCTTATCTAAACATGCTAAACAGCATAGCTGTGATAGTAAAGAGCTGTGAATACAATGGATTCCACGGTAAATATTATTTTACAATAACTAGTATGTCACATGAACGACTTTAATTGTAACTACTGAACATTCTGTGTTTGATAGCCGTCGTAAATCTAGTATTTTTGTGTTAAAATGCTAATAAAAATAAAACGAAAATTTTGATAGTTACTATTGTGAGATTGATTCATCATCAATCCTTTCGCGAGGTATGATGCCACAAGCAGGCACTTCAAGCATATAACACCTTTATGCAGATAAACTTTCATGTCCGGAAATATAATAAATGAAACAACTATCATTATGTATTTCAACCAACTTTATTTAGCTAAAAATAGCAAAATCATAATCACATAAACTTAGAATAATTAATCTATGCTCTGTACAGTACAAAACCATTCACAGAACGACTTATGCCCTTCTTACACGACACAACCCAAGTTTCTTATGCTCGACAACTTGAGTCTCCAACAATACATGGTCCATTAAGATTATACGGCAGTAGTTACTGTGTTTAATTTATAGGAGCCTGGTGTTGTCTCGTGTACAACGAGTCTTATGCTAAAGGTACACACAACGACACCACACTGACTCACATAACTGAATGCTCAAACTTATTAGCCCTCGTTAAGTTTCATGCTTTCTTTTATTATCGCGTTATGTAGTATTTAATAGCAGTACAGTCACCAGCTAAAGTAGATGATAAAAATAAAAACACCATACTTATCAACGGAATTAGCTTCAGAAATGCTTTTTTTCGGTTATACTGGGCTAGCTTACTAGCGTACTTTAGTTCACATACTTTTGAATCACTTTGAAACCCAGACAGTGCTGATGCGTAGGTACTCAGTTCATTAGTATTGAATTTCTGCTTCATGATCTACTTCTGCTGTTGTTATTACCACTTGAAGGATTTGAAGTTGTGAAAGTGGGACGACGCACTACGCAATGTACAGCGGCGTCTTGCTTTCACGACATTAAACCTTTTTATAATCGTTTCGCGATTTCAGTTTTAGGAAATAGAAAAACCCTTTCAACTTTTAAAACCTCTTTTAATTCTGCGTAAGATTTCAACTACGAGACAATAGTAGTGAAAGTCTTGGACCAACAGTTCCTAAGCTATGTTGGATTAAAATTTAAGTAAAACGCTAACTCAGTAACGAGACTTATGAACTAATTAATGTATTGCTTGGAGAATTTGTTTACAATTTGAGGCACTTTATCTACATCTTGTTTATTTTGTGCTTTTCAAGGCACGGTGAGGTATATAAGTGGATGGGCACCCATATAAAGTCGGCCTATAATCACCTTTTAAAGTAATATTATGTGAAAACGAGACAGCGCACTACACAGCGTAGAGCGGCATCTCCCCACAACAGGATATTTGACTAAAAATCTTTTGAGTCCGTCAAACAGATTTTCAAAAAATATTGGATACTTATTTTAACTCGTAAACAAAAAATGAAAGCGATACAGTGATTTAAAATCTCGCGCGATGTCAGTAATTGGTACTTACTGTTAATCTCGCGCGATTACTAGTAAGTTTTTTACTAGAAAGTGATGTTTTTAACCCCCACTACTAAACTGAAGTGCTTTTTAACTTCTTTAATTTTTAAGGATGTGATAAATTGGACTGGAAATCTATCTGGACTATACAGATTTATATCATTAGATAAGTCAAATACCCTACTGCAAGAATTTAACTTAGTGGTGTTTGGCCCTCGTATAGACCAATTATGTATAATAGATTTAACACGAAACATATTATTGTTCATAAAACTCGGATGTTTCGTGTGATGTGGCATGTAAGTAACAAATTCTAATCCTAACTACAATTAACTAGCATTTTAACTTTATATACACCTTCTATACCTGTAACAAATAAAAGCAATGGTTGTTTTAAATAGGTAGAAAGTAGGTCATTCATGTTGGTAATGAAATCTTTACTCGATCAGGTAAAATGATTAAAAAAAGGTAAACAAACCTATGAGTGATACAAATGATTTTATATTAAGTCATTATTAAGTACACTAGACTCGTATTATTTTTTACACGACCTCCGAATTATCAGTTATTTAAATTATTCCTTATGAGGTATCATGAAACTAAAAGTTACATGCACATAGAACCAGAAACCAGGCTCACAACAAGAGATCGCCAATCACACAAATGCTTACCATGTGCGGGGATCGGACTCGCCACACATCCCCGACAATTGGTATCGCATGCTGACCTAGACCACTAAGCTACAGATTTTCTTTTTAAACGACTCCCTAGCTAAGGAATTTATTCCTTGTGTCGCGGGGGGTTTCAAAAACATACAAATCACATGCACAATGACACCCAGACTTAGAACCCTCATAGTAACTTGATACATCAATTGCGACATCATTCTGTACATTAGTCCTCACCTATCTAATCCCTCCTCTTCTTGCCGTGTTGGTCGTGTCGATCGTGATGGTCGCGCTTGCGTCCCGACTTGTCCGCGCGCTTGGCTTCACTCAAGAACCGATCCAGACCGAAGGGATCGAAGTCAGCGTCAGGTTGGTTGCTGCGAGACTGTTGGGGAAATGCTGTTCATTAGATTGGTTGTAGAAATTGTTATTGTGGTATTATTTTTGAGTTGATGGTAGAATTAAGTTCTTGTGAAAAAACTTTGGCTAGGTTTAGGCATCATTAGCGTGCATTGCTGATCTAACATAGAGGTAATTAGGGCTCGCCAATGAGTGGGGCGTTATTTAGTCAGAGGCACTGCACTTGAAGTTGTCATTTAGAAGGTTTGGATTGCCTGTCCTGAAAAATGATTTTTATCAGTCCATTAAAACAAACAAGCAAACAAAACTGCATATTAAAAACTGTGGTATTATTTCAAGATTTAAAAGAGTCATCGACAACATAGGATTTCATCAAATAGAATTCTTACTACATCAGTTATTTTGACTATATTCAAACGCTCGGCCATACAAAAACCGAGTTTGAAATAAAGTACGAAATAGAAGTAGACTCACAGGTTCGTCTCTAGAGGAGGGAGCATCCTTCTCGAACTGCACAGGGCCGGCGCGGGTGTTGCTGCTGCTGGTGCCCGCGAACTCTTTGTCTGCTACGAATCTGTAGGAAGAAGAATATTCTATTGTTAATGTGGATATATTATTGTCACCTGTTTTAGTTACGTTGTATGTATTAACTGGACATTAATACGAATCCAAGTACTGATATTACATGATAGACAATGTGTAAGTGTTAACCTTGAGGTTCTATGCATGGATTGTTATGCACGATTTGCAGGTTCATTTCCAAAGCAAACAGGTACCACTGTGACTTTTCATAATTATAATAAGACATAAGGGACAAACATCGTGAGGAAACAAATATCCGAATTGCTATCCCTCAGTGACCTAGCATGATAATCAATGCTCAATCTTTCTCCAGATGGGATGAGGATTGTGCCTAGCAGTATGCAACTACCACACTCTGCACCTACATTGGTTTTCCGGTAAGGTATGGCCATGGCATTATATCTGCCTTTATAATATTTTGTGTATATAGTTTACTAGCAGTTGCCCGCGACTTCGTCCGCGTGGTTAGAAGATATAAGTTATGACACCTTAGGGTACAATATCGCAATTTTCTTACGGAACCCTAATATTTTTGAAATAAATTATAGCCTTTGTTCAGCGGGGATAATGTAGCTTCTCAACAGTGAAAGTATTTTTCAAATCGGACCAGTACTTAGTTTCGAAGCCTATTCGTGTCAAAAAAACAAATCTTTCCTCTTTATAATATTAGTATAGATTATGGCATACAGTCTGCCTCGTGCCAGTATCCACCGTTCTGTGCCAGCCTCAGCCAGCTTTATTAGATACACTACAGTTTTTCTACTGTACCTGCGAGTATTAGCGATAGCATCGATATCGCCGCCGTAGTTGTCCTTGTCAGCGTTCCGCGAAGGTCTGTAGATGTGAGCCCCGACGTTGTCCTGGTTCCGCCACGGCTTGTCGTACACGTTGTAGGCTTCGTCGTCACCGTAGCCTGGGGTCAGAGGTGGGTATTGTTAGGACTTTAAAACTAGTTATAGGGACTTGACAGATACAGGTGATATGAACTAAGTTAAGGTGATGGTTGAACCTTGAATGTTTAAAACAATTGTTCATTGTATTATGTATTGACTAGATTATTATTAGTTAGAAAACAGGGTGTTCGAAAAACAGTACAAATGTTGATTTAACTAAGAAAGTGGACTGCTACTCGAAAGGCTTGCTTACTTTGCTAGATCTCAATAGGCGGAGTTAATTGATTAATTAATAATATCAAAGTCAACCTATCGCGATCCAGCGGTACACGAAAAGTATACTATAACAAAATAATTATTTTCATGACCTTATTTTTATTATATTGTCGTTTTAACAGTAAACCGTTATTGACTTTGAATTCTTTCTAAATAAACAGTTTTTAAAATGATGCATTTTTCGTCTTGTCCTTTGTTTTAAGCTAGAAAAAACAGTATATGGCACAATGTGTGTGGCAAATAATTCTAGTACATTAAAACACATACCGCTGTCCATTCCCTTGCTGTTGTTGAAGAGTCTCTGGTCGAACATCCCCTCGCCTCCCTGGTTGGTCTTGGCCGGCAGACCGAGCGCGATCTGCTCCGATATGTCACGCTCCCGATCTTTGACTAGCTTCGATCTGAGGAAAATAAACGGGGTATTCAATTGAGGAAAGGAAGATTAAATAGTTTCGGATTAAGTCAAAAGTAAATATTTCTGTACAGGTAGAAGCAATCTTTGTAGTTTAGAATTAGTAGATTTTTAATAATAAACATGTACAGAACTATTGCCTTTTTTTGTAATTTCTTAGGTAAGATAAGGTAATTCAAAAGCAATACCAGGCAAGATACCTGCCCGATTTCACTACAGAATCGCTGTTCTGATTTTACTAAACTAGTTGATGGGTGGGCGATGCTTAATGCTATTTCATTTTGACGTTCAAATATTAGTACTTTGTAGTAATGTGGTAAAAAAGCATACGTTAGAATTTTTGCATGAGCTTGGATTACATGTCAACAGCAACTGCAGGTTAAAACAACAACGTACCTCTTATCAGGCGCCGCCCTGGCCAGGTTCCTCTCGCGTTGCCTCTCTTTATGCCTATCAGCTCGCAGCTTGTCTCTCTCAGCGACGGTCAGACCGCTCTCGTCCACCTCGTTCGATTCCGGTTCCTCATCGGGTGCTCGGATACCTGGTAAATGAAGTCTGATTGAGATGTTGAAGAAATAACTGTACATACTTGGGTATATCAATGTACCCAAGGATATGTGTGACTTGCTCTTGCCAGCGGCTTCGCCCGTTACAAATGGGAAATCATCCCGCGGTAGCATAAAATCGGGACAATCGGGATCTGAGTACCAAATTCCGCCCAAAGCCAATCAATGGTTTTTAAGTGAAAAAGTAAGGAAACATCATCTCTACTTAGATGTTTTTATGCCATCTATGATATTAGTAGGGACATTAAACTCTTTATTTCTGTGACAGTCACACAGGACTGCATGCGGAAGTCGGAAAACCAAGTATTGTGGCGCAACTTGATCAAGCCAGGCTGAGCAGAGAGGATTTAAAATTTTCAAAACGGCACCTAAAAATAGAGTAAGAGAATAAACTTGGTTTCTTGTATAACCATAGCAATTTGAATATGAATTTCAATATTCGTTGTAAAAAGACTACACCTAGCATTATGACTTAAGTAGGAAAAGAACATTAAATCTTAAACATGGTTACACAGACTCACCAGCCCTATGATCTCTCGCTCTCTGCGCCAACATCCTCAGATGTTCTTCCTTCTTCTCCTTCTCCCTCTGCGCTAGTCTCCTCTCGAGTTGCGCACGCGCCTCTACAGCTTCTCTCGCTTTCCTGTCAGCAATGTATAACGCCTCGGCCAGTTTGGAGAAGTTCTCGTTGATGTGGACTTGTTGGAGACCACGACCGTCGGCGGCTAGACGCTTGTCCAATGGGATCGTGTAACCTGAGGAAAATTGTGGTTAGTTATTGATTTGGTAATGGTTAAAAAATGTTGAAGTGGGTATCTTGAGAGGAATTCATTTTCAAAGATTACGCAGCTTGTAGCTGACAGCTTTAACTAGTTTACCAAAAAGTACGCAGAAAGGTGGCAAAATAATAGATATCGGGTCTTGGCTGATCTATCATGGGTATAACTGAAATGGTGTCAACGCACAATTGATTGGCGTTTTATTTTACGATGTGCAAAGCGATCTCTAGTCTTCCGGCGAGCGCTCAACATCCGTGTGGGTGCGTATAGGTTGGCGGCTGACCTTTGGCGTTCTTCCAGTGCGACACGCAGGGCGGCACCTTCCAGTCGCGCTGCTGCTTGACGGACACGCGGCGCGGCGGCGAGTGCAGCACGGGCGCGGGCGGGGACGGCGCCGCGCGCGGGATCTTCTTGTTGATCTGGAAGCGCGGCGGCTCCATCGGGTCCGACTGGGCCTCCACCATCCTGCGGGGACGGGGATAGGCTTATATGTCAGGAAACACGGTTGAACAATATCTCAGATCTTGGAATCAGTGGAATGTTGTAGCGGAAATTGTCAAAAACGTTTATTTGTATGACGATTTTGAAGTAATATAAACTCGTAAATTGTGAATAAAATTTGAAATAAAATTTCTCAAATATAGTACAGGTATAATTGCCAGTGCTTCAAAATTTATTTGCCTCACAAGAAATAAAACACTTTACGCTGAAATATCTGCCATATTTTACTTTTTTTTCAAATAAAGCGAAATATTTATTTATTTTCAGTTATTTCTGTTGCAACACAACAATGTTCTACTAATGCTAAAATTAAATATCTAAATCTCACTCAATTTAATAGGATTTTCAAACATTATTGTCATGTATACAAGTATGCATATAATACTGTCAACTCTTAAATAAATAAATATGAATATTATAGCTAAAACAAACCTGATAACTCTCTGTTTAGCACCAGAGTTGAACTGTCCTCCTTGTTGTGCAGGTGTATACCTGATGTATTGAGCTGGTGCCTGTGGATATAAGGTACTATCAGCGCGATTGATAATGACATGCTCTTCTCATGTAGAGAAGATGATCTAAATATACTAGTAAGAATTAGGGCTACAGGATAATATTACAATTACATCTCCACCTGTAAATTATAGTCTACAGCAAGTTGCCCTGATAGAGGCTAACTTGGTTTGACTATGAGGCCACTCCAAGAAATACTCTGCGTTTGTTTATACAATGAATTATACTCATATTTCAACAATACTCTAGACTTTAGAAGATACTGAAAATCTTAAGTAGGTTGGAAGAAAGAGGAGGATCATTTCTCTTTAAAGTAGTCAAATCTTCTTCAGAGAGCTTAATAACTTACAAAGTATGTATTCATGACATATTATTATCATTTTTACACAACAAATAATTTCACTTCATAATTTAGTTTGTAGTTTGAAAAATAGATCATAATTTTTTGATGTAAGTGAATTTTGTATAAGGTACAATGGGGTTGACGTATCCATGTGGATTAAAAACAATAAAAATTTATAAAGATTAAAGAAAACTTTGATGAATCATTATTAACTATTAATGAACTTCAACTCACAGCTTTGGGGGCAGCTTTAACAGGTAATGCCGCAGATATCTTGGCATTTGTAAGCTTCTCCAGGGCCTGCTTGGTCTTCTCTGTGATATCCTGGATATCCTCATCATCAGGCTTCTGTAGTGTAGGATCATCTTCCGCTAAGACCTCCGACGGTAGAAGGTCTGTTAGTTTGGAGTATATTATCTGGTGAAAGAAAGATATATGTTAAAATGAGAGTCAAAAGGTTTTTATCTCAAAAATGGATATATTATTGGATACTTTTTGAAATGTTACATTAACTATTCTAGTTGCACAGAGTCAAGTTGCCAAAAAACAGAAGGAAAATTAAATTACCCTATTAAAGTAATAAGTTAGGTACAGTTTAGGCTACAAGATTATCAATAAAACATGTAATACTACCTACAACAATAAAATCTCATGATTGAGTAAGCATGAGATTTTATTGTTGTCATTTTTAACACAAAAAGTAAAGGAATCTAAAACATATGGCTGCTGCAACTCAAGTTACACTTTTAGAATACTTCTGACCCATATAATGTACAATTTGATACTGTACTGCATAGTAATAATAAAAAGAAAATAAATTGATTGGCATTTATTAATATCTTAGCTTCTTAAACATCTTCACAATTTAAATGAGATCAGAACAGAATAACGCTTTTCAGCCTTAATAAAGAAGATTAAATCATAATAATTGTCTTAATTTTACCTTATCAGCACTGTGCCCTTGCCTAGCGATTGCCGAGTATTTAACATGGCCTGACTCATCCAACTGGACTGCGAGGGCATTGGAGGTGCTCTCCTTGCCTCTTGCTCCCATACCCAGTGGGTACTGAGCCACATGGATCTCCGGGAAGGCACCGCCATCTGGAATAGGTTAGGAAGTGTAAGTGTCTTTGAAAATCTATATTTTCTATTAAACCTTTAAAGTGTATTCTATCAGGAAGTCAGGATTTAAAACAAAATAATTGACTTGTAGTGTGATACTATAGATTTATGGATCAGCTTTTAACTTTTTTTACATCAAAAGATAGATCCAAAGATTACTTTCAACGATAAAATTATGGTAGAATATATTTTTTTAATAGAAATTCTATATTTAAGGCCTAAGATGACTATTACAAAATTTATAAATATAAGTATGTGTCTCTGACCTCCAAAGTCTTCCTCAGCTCTAGGTATCCAGCCTTTCCTTTGACCGTAGGGTGGTACACTGGTTTGAGACACCACCAAGGCACTTCCAACTCTCTTCGCTTTTCTCTCATCATCCCGATCCCACACCTGCTGTGTGGGTGCGGGCAATAAACTGAAAGAACAATAAAATCCACATGAAAACAAACCTCAATCAAAAAGATCTTTCCTTCAGGAACTAATCTTTTTTAAGAGCAGAAGTTATTATTTCTGATTTTGTATCTCGTAAATAAATATATCTTGATAATCTTTTTCACCAAAATTATGATAAAACGTTTTCAGATGCGAATTTGCTAAATGCCCATGCAGTATTTACAACACTTGAAATTAAAATATAAGATTTCTTTAAACCACACTTGATAATAACTCACAAAAGGGCGAATTAAATTTTAGATATCGTAACTAACAAATATAAAAAAGGCTTTTATAAAACTACGAAAAAAGGAACATAAAGTTTATATAAAACACAGCACAACGCACCTCGACAGCGACGCCATTTTAAATGATGACTTTTCAAGATTTCGTTCATAAATGCCGATTTGAATTTAAGTTGGGTGTTAATTGAAAAGTATCTAATCCCTTATTTACTCCTATGGAAACTCTCTGAGATACTTGCAAAAATATGATGAATAGATATTTTATGCAGATTCATTTAACGTTTCAGGTACCCAGTTATAACAAAATTATTATTTTTAGACGAAATGTAGAGCTTTTAAATTAATGGTGATGCCGCAGACTAAGTAAAGCTCATTCAGCCACACTACTCAAATAAGTTCAAATATTTAATTATCCGAATATTGTTATTATCTATAAATTATTTAAACTATATTTTTTATGCCTCATGAATTAAATTCCCATGATTTTTAATTGGATTACGTGGATAATCTTAATCTGGCTATAAAAAATGGTGGAGAAACTGTCAAATTCGTATATAAATGAAGTAGGCTGCGAACGTCCCCCTTTTATAACCTCAAAAATGCGCGAGAAGTATTAACATTCTGATGGTGAAGTGAGCTAATTTTATTATTTAATTGGTGTTTAAGTGAACGGATTATCACAATGCCTTCTAAAAAGAGAAAATACAATGCAAGGTTTCCTGCCGTAAGTAGCAAACGTTTGTAAACAGTCCCAACAAAGAGAAATTTCGTTTTGTTTTCGTCAATAATTTTAGGAGATTGGTGATATCATGACATTGTTTGTTTGTAGGGGCGAATCAAGAAGATTATGCAGACTGACGAGGAAGTGGGGAAAGTTGCCCAAGCTGTGCCAATCATAATCTATATCCTTTTCAAATATTGCTCTAATATTATTGTATTGTGTGTTTGTAAAACACGTAAGATTTACGATCTGTATTTACATTGGTCCAAGCTTCATATTAGATTTGAGGGAATATATTTTCTTTATGGGATTGGTGGTTATGGCAGAGATCATGCATCTATATAAGATGAATGTTAAACCTCTTTTCTGATTAGATTTATACAAGTTACAACAAAGTGGTTTTGTTTCATGTTTGTTTGTTTTATAATGGCTACATTAATAGTTTAATTTATGTTGCTTTAGTAATTAAGTAAATATTGAGACAGTGTAACTGTATTATATTACAGTTCTATCTAGTAATCAAAATGTATAACAAAAAATCTTATTGGATTATTTACAGAACTATTTTAAATGAAAGTGAAAAAAAAGCTTTTGCAACAAATTTTGTTCTGTTGATCAACTTAAAAATGAATGATAACAATGATTTAATTTTTAAAAGATTTTCGTTTCATTATTTGTTATTTTAGATAAGAATTTTATTAATACTAGTTGGTGGAACAAAATACACAAAAAGAGAATGTTCTCATATGTTCAAAGATAACACAGCATTTAAAGAGTGTATAAAAAGATAGGCAGTATGTAATATGACAGTGGAAATAGTTACACTTAATACTTCTGCGGTAACAATGAGAATACATAAAAGGCACGCGAAACTGCATAAAAATGGTGATTAAAAACACAAAAACAAAAATGTATGTAAAATCATAATCTCGGCTTTCATTTTATTTGAAGTATAGGCATCGGCATACACACATTGGTCTAATGCTAGTTCAAAAATTGTAAAAAATAAAATAAAGTTTGAAAATTTAACTGCTAAGGTGCTGATTTTCTAAATATTTCAAAACCATCTGATATTTCATAACAAGGTCTCTTTCGGATGCCTATAACAACGAAAACTGATTCTGAAAAAAACATCATCTCCAATTCCAAGTTATGGTAATAGATAAATATGGTAAACCAATATTGTCAAAGTCAAGGTTTACAGTGCGATATCTAACTGGTTATTTAAAAGAGTTTTATATGATAAAAATAAAGTCACTAATGAAGACAAATTGCTATTTAATTAGGAGATCAAATTCAGGCTATTGAAGAAATTCTCTGTAGTTTAGTATTGAATTTATTGATTATATTGTAAACCAACTCATTTGCTTGCTTATATAACACTAGCTGTTGCCCGCGACTTCGTCCCCGTGGGTAGAAGATATAAGTTATGATTTATATCTGCCCTGTTTTTTTCACATTTTTCATTGTATCTTCGCTCCTATTAGTCGCAGCGTAATGGTGTAAGCCTAAAGCCTTCCTCGATGAAAGGTCTATTCAACACAAAAATAATTTTTCAATTTGGACCAGTAATTCCTGAGATTAGCGCGTTCAAACAGTCTCGACTATTCCACATTGGCGTGACATTGAAATGGATATTGCATTATCATTCATAAGTGTTCCCAAATGGTTTGCATGAATATAAAACTATTGACTTTGTTTATCCTTGAGCCTGGAACCTTGCCAGTACCTAATATATATTTAATGGTCTTGTAAAAATGTGTATAAAAATGTAATCATCGTAGAAGGAATTCTCTGGACATGCGAAATTACTTTTTCTATTTGTGCGTACTATATATCTACAAATAGGTTTTAATATTAATTAAACTGCTCTCTATCGCTCGCGGCTTTGCCCGCCTGTATGTAAGATACATCTGCGAAAACCCTCCTTTAACGCATTCGTGACTATAACCGTAACAAATTTTGTCGAAATCGAAGAAGCCGGTTCAGCGTAAAGAGGTAACAAACACACTCATAGAATTTCGCATTTATGATATTAGTATGATCGTATTGATCGGTCTTCTTATTGATTTAATAGTAGATATTCAAGTTATTGGGCCCAAAATGGGACATTTAAGGAGTAATTATATGGGCATATTATAAGGGCACCACCTGCAATTATTCATTACCTCAATCAACATTTAAAGTTAAAATATCCATAAAGTAATATAAAGCGAAGTCGAATCGATAAAACTAACATCGACTGATTTAAAAACAATTCAACGGGAATTAAATTATTAACACGAAAATTGATTTCGCAATGCATTTAAATAATATTAATCGCAGTGAGTTTGTTTTGCTCATAAATGTGTTTTTATTGTATAGGCAATATAGGCATTTAAAGATACTTAGGCAGACTTTTACTATCATTTGACCTATATTATGAACTTAATGAATTTATATTCTAATAATACTTTTGCTTTTTATTTCGAACTTAATAAATAACTTATTTAACCGCATCCCGTTGAACCTAAAACCACATTAGATGCTCTCTATTAAAGTGGCTCTATGCACAAAAGCTTTGATGCCTCTTTATCTTCGAGATTACAGTCTTTTGAATTTACTATTTGTTGCGCAGCTTCGTCCGCGTAATCGGATTAATAGTTTTAGTTGCTTTTCTTGTGTATTTTTTTGGTTTTTGTGGGGGAATCCTCTTGGACACCAGCTCTCTCGGGGGAAGGAACGGATAGTGTCAAACTATTACTGACTAAACCTAACCCGCCGTGCTATGTCATCCGTGTTTTTAGTCGGTATATGGTAACGCGTTGCAACCCTTCATACACATGGTAGACGCCCTTTTTTTTTTGCTACCGCGGTGAAGCGGTAATCACTTCAACCCATGGGTGGAGATATTTCGGACTTTCGCCGATTAAAAATACCCCGACCCTCTTCAACAGCGCGAAGTTCTGGCTGGATGCTAGGCGCCCTAAAGACTTTCAATTTCGTTTACCTGAAGTAAAGTAGAATGCGTTTGAACCCTTTCCATATTTCACCACATATACGTGTACCACTTTCTTGTGTTTCGAGTTAACCTTCATGATACTCATTTAATATCAAAGATTGAAATAAATTCTCTCCCCGACATCGCAATTGGAGCAATGACGTCATTTCAATAATTAAGTCACTGCAGCTCTTTGTGACGTCACCGTCAGCATTTTCAGCGCTCTTGATATCTTTATTGATTCGTAATATTTTATCGTATGTATAACGGATGCTGTTATTGATCTGATAAAGTCAGTCAGAAGTATGAATAATGTATATTTATAAAAAGGAAATTGTGAATTTTTGTCGTTGCACGGGGGTTGTATCTTAGGACCTGCTTAAACAATTTTGAAAATTATTTTATCAATAAAAAAGTACATCATGTTTTAGTGTCATATATTAAGCGATTACGATCACGTGGTCTTGCGGTTCTATGTACGGATTTCAATGCAGGATGGTGTGGGTTCGATTCCCAACCAGTGTAACTTCTTCGAAGTTATGTACTTTCTTGATAATTCGAAGACACCATTGACAATTGTCGAAGGAAAACATCCAGCATCCAGAATAGTGGAATCTGAAATGGATCATGGTTTCTAAATATGTTTGTTGTGAACAATAATGGACTTTGACACCGCATAGATAAGGGTTATTATGGTTTTTGTGTTTTATTTTTATCGGCACTAATGCTTTGGAATTCCCCTACTTCATAACTTAACCTCAGTTCAAGTTCAAGTTTGTTTGATAATACTATTATTTTGTCTAGTTATGGCTTTGTTCTAATCAAATATGCGGAGTACCTACTTTGCATGTTTGCGATTTTTTAACTCCCGTTGCAATAAGAGGGCAGTCGGTCTGTGGCCCTGTAGCTCTTGACCGACTAAACTGATTTTGATGCGTTTTTTTAATTTGAAAAAGGGTTTCCAAATGAGTTATAAGTTTGACCGCTATGTGTGTCCGTCTGTCGCACTGTAGCTCCTAAAAGGGTAAAGTGATTTGGTTGCTGTTTTTTTTGTTCTGTCGGAGGGTTTAAATTTTATCTTTTTTTTCAATAATAAATAATCTTTTGCTAATGTTACTTGAAAAGCTGTCTCAATCAAAACACTGACATCAAATACTTGTCAGCGATTATACTGGTTCCATTTTTAGTAGGGTAGTGAAATACCTATTTCATTGATCGAGTTATCCGTCAGTTATATTGTCGTTTTATACCAAGAAAAGACATAAAATACCAATTTCTGGAAGCATTAGTTTTACTTCTATAGCTGTTTTTACTACCTTACTTTTGTACCGAAATTCAGGGTCGGGAGCTGTAATGCGATGAATGAAAACATACTTTTTAATTCATTTGATGATCAACTCAACTCATGAACTCAATATTTTGGTTCAATTATTGACGCTCCTGCTTTTATTGTATTACTGATTCGAAATGAATGAAATCCGAAATATTATTATAAAAACATTCGTTCATTCATATTTAAGAACCGATTAACTTATCGGGATATCCCGAATTCTGACTAGTTTCGAACCCAACCGTGTGTATAATAAATAATTCCAAAATATGTGCCATTGCCTACACTCCGAATGCGGTCAGTATTGTAGAAAGCCAAAACATCTGTATTATTCAGTAAAATATCGTACAATTTCATCTCATTTATTTGTAATGCTCCTGCGAGTACTAAAAATATCTAAAAATAAACAGAGATAGGGACATTCAAAGTATGTATGACGCGAGTATTGCTGATGTTTATTTTTACAAATGCATTTACAATTTGAGAAGGAACATAAGGTTTGAAAACGATTCAATTGCAAATGGGACTCGCTTTTCTGAGGGATTCATGCAATCAGGATAAAAAAAATGTTAACCCATCAAATTACATTACCAATCGAAACTTAGCCACGATAATTCCTTTTTTTATTTTTTGTTATGGCGGTCAATATGGTGTTTATTTGTCGTTATAAAAAAATTACGTAAATTTCAAACCGTTTCATGAGTTATCGCCAGGTGACACATAAACAGACAGCAAAGCCTTAGCAATAGCATTTCTTCTTTACCCTTTTGCTGGAAAACCCTGAATGTAACGTGTTTTAGTAACATAAGTAATGTCTAATCAAACTCCTGATTTTCTTTTAAACTGAAGAAATCAGAAGAAATATTTGCCCAACGTTAGCAGTGGAATTAACTTGAATACCTGTCCCTGATCTTGTCCAATATTGCATCAACTTTCATCGAACATTATGAACTAAAATAAGTCTTACTTAGATACAAAGGAAGCTTATGGATGTCGATAAATCTTGTTGGACTGAGATCCCTTGAATACGTTGGAGATAAGCGTCCATGCGTCATCCCTAACGGATGCTGTATGTAACTGTTGCGATGAACAGATTTGGACAAGGTCATCTTATCAGTTCCAATCGGAGACTTTGTTTGCGACGATTTCATTTTGAGTAGTTTGTGTTTTGCAATTCGAAAATTGTGGTTCAGATTTTTGTATCGCAAATGTTTTATATGAGTTATACTTTCGTTTGGTCTTTCAATTTTTAGGGTTCGGTACTCAAGGGATTACAACGGAAACCTATTTCTGAGGCTCCTCTCCGTCCGTTATCTGTGATAACTAGCCAGTTGAATTTTTCACAGACGATTTTACAGAAAAATAGAGATCGACTTTAAGCGTTGCTTAAGGTTAAGGGTTGTTAAGGTTATTAATAGGTAGGTTATACACATGTTCAAAAAACTTCCAATCACCTTTGAGATCAAATTCATCTAAACTTCTAACTTGAATTGACAGCCGACCCTTCATTCGGCCATCCTTAGCAAAAATCCCTTTATAATAGATTGATTCGTGACCCTTTATACTTAACCACGCACCCTAGTTCAACCTAATTACCCATAATTTATTCTGCAAGTGCTGTCACATGCGCAACTAACAAATGTGGACAATTACTATAATTGCTAGCTTAATGCATTGATGACACTAATTGGACGCATACCATGGAGTAAATGTATTATCTGTGGTGCAAGCTACGCCTGAGAGGGTAATCAAAAGGGCGTGCATTAAAATGCAGTTTCATTCATGTTAGCATGTCATGGCAGAAGATTTTATGGGTTTATGTTAATTCGGTTGACTTTTATTTGCAGTCAATAAGGTTGAATTTGCATTGCATTTATATTAAATCTGACTAACAGTTCTAAGACAACGATCCTTTATCTTTAAGTGCTTAATAACGCTGTTTTGATTGTTTGCACTGTATGCAGTTGAGTGAAAAAATTAAATGAATCACATAAGACTTTATCAGATCAACTTCGACTGACTGAAGTCGGAGTCAAATAATAGACCACATAATTCGAAAATACGAAAAATTTAATAAATTGTCACCACGGCAAACTCACTGTGCGACGTGTCGCGGGTTTGGCACCCGCGTAGCGCAGGTATTTCTATGATCTGCTAAAGCTTGTCCTGAGTCTGGATGTCTTTTGCATGTGACTTGCATGATCGTGAAACCATCGCGACACAAACAGTAAAGTACTTCTTGTGGAAGTCGTTCGAAAAATAGCGACAGTTTATTGCCGACCCTTTGAAGTCGATCATTTTATTGTTAAAAATAATGTTCGGATCATCTTACTTAGAGTGGACATTACCAGTATTTATGTTTTATCTCACGTCCCGGCTTGCTATGAATCATATGAGCTCCATATTCGCTTGCAGTCAAATACGGATGATGCCATTAGTCATATAGACCAGAATAGGATGCGATTACATTCAATCTACATTGAACTTAGTTGCAGATGTAACATGCTCCTGTACATATACTATGAGATCACTAAAATACGATTCTTCCTGTTGTGGGAGCGAGATGGTGCGCTACAAACGCCTATTGATGTCTCCCTTGCACAATGATGCAATGCTATAAGAGCTCTTGGTAAATGATTTTTTTTGTCATAGCTTTTTAATTTCTGGCTCAAAAGCTTAAGAAAGTTACCCTATCAACAAAGGCTACAGCATCAGCTATATCTCAGCAAATTCCCAATCAAATCGGTTTAGCCGATGTGAAGATATTCCCACTTTATACAAACAAGATAATCTCAGACTTCAATGCGAAAGTTTCTACAGATCTTTGCAGAGCACATATTAATAAACAGCCAAAATCCAGTTCCTTTTTCGTGATCCTTACTATATGTATATCGATATGCGCATGAGTACATTTTAAAACATATTGCATCAGTTAAAACTGTTAAACGGCCGTTAATTGTTATTAGCGTAACAAGGGTAACGATTTGCTGTACTAAAGATTAAAACAATAAAATTTTCATCGAAAGAGTAACAGTTACCCAAAATAGTTGTACAACTGGGATAATCGGCTATTTTCCCTTCCCGGCGTGGAAATGCACAAATATAAATAACTAGCTGTTGTGGGTTTTGCCCCTCACAAGTCATAAATGATCTCATGGGAACATAAAATCGAGATATTGAAGCTATCATGTGTGTTATCCAGGTTACAAACTTCTTCCAAATTTGGTTTGGTGGTTTTGCGTGAAAGAGTAACAAATATCTATCCATCCAAACAAACTTTCACCTTAAAATTATAGGGTAACAGGATTTAGGCGTTCTAAATTACTATATGCACCATTTTTCTTCTTAAATCTATTGTTTTCATCATCGTCAATATTCATCTGCCATTGACTCGTCGTCTAGCGTAAACAGCGTTGAAATTTTAAACGCCGCCCATCAACATAGGTTGTATCTATTTAATTCTAGAAAAGTGTCCACCTTTATAATGCTCTCAACAAGTGTGATCGAAAAAACCCAACACTAAATGGGCCAAACGGGGATTTTCCATCGCCATTAAAAATCAAAATACTGTTATTTCCTAGCTAATATTAGTAAACACTTATATGACAATTTGTGGTCAATCTATTTACATACATTGGTCGACATCATGTTGGTTACTCGGTTGAAAAAGGTCTGTAGAAGTCTGCTAAGAATCAAGATAAATACCTATGCTCTATTTGTTTAGGTACTTAAAAAGAGGTCGACAATCTTATAATAGGGAATCTGAATTTTTGGTGTGAATACACGGATAGTTCATTGGTAGAGGTCACTATGCCAAACCCACTGTGCGCGATTAGTCGCAGGGATTCGATCCCCGTGTAGACCAAACGTTTGTGTGAGCCACGAATGCTTGTCCTAAGTCTGGGTGTCTTTGTGCATGTAATTTAGAAAGTAATGAAAGGCCGCGGACAGAGGGATTAATTTATTGGGTAATCTTTATTGTCGTTTTTTTTAAAGACTTATATTTAAACTGAGTTTTAAGATGCAAAAGACAACACAAGATGTTTACGTTTTTAAAGTACCTTAACAAATGTAGTATAAATAGGCGTCTTGTGACTTTGAACTTTAAATAATCTCTTCAACGAAGTACATAATACATCCGCGCTAATATTTTAAATTCGAAAATAGGTCTGATCTATGTACGTATTTACTTACGTCTACATATTGTAAACGATACCTTATTTGGAACTAGGTTCATAAAGATGTAGCAACCATTTTAAACTTACACAAAATCCATTGGTCCCAAACTCAGCAAAGTTTGTAGTACAACACCCAGACAGTTTATGAATAAGCTCAAATTTATCACACTTAGATTTATCAGTTAGGTTCACTAAACACGACGCCAAAAGGCCAGTCGGGATCCCCATATCTTAATACTTTTTTTTTATCTCTATAACCTCCTTAACTCAGCACTATTATCACCAACACCTCGTACGTTGGAGCTGTTCGTCGAGTCGTTACTTGGCAAGGCGATGCAGGTGACGGTGGCCCGGAGCGCGAAGACCCTCAGTCCTTCACACGTTAAGCAGTGCATCCTCGCCGAGTCCAAGTTCGACTTTCTAAGAGACCTGGTGAGTTCTTTTTATAGGTTCAGGAGGTGGTTAAACCTCCTTTTTGATAATTTTTTGCCGAAAATTGGATGTCGGAACAACTGCGTACAATGCTCAACAGATTTACCTTCTTGAATGCTCGTGCTGTGAAAAATAACAGCGCTAGCAGAAAAAAGTAGCGGAGAGAATTGTATTTTTCAATTCAATTCAATTCAATTTATTTATTTGTGAACATAGGTTACAATAGATGTTACAGAAAAAATACATTTTGATCTCCATGTCCTACCACTTGATGGTGTACAAATAGTTAATTTGATCATAAATATAAATTCAATTAATATCATAAAATTAAAGTAGTTATAACATAGATATTGTTATCAGATAATTAAATAAGTTTACATTACATTACATTATACCATTGCAGTCAGTCAAAACATAATACATAGTTATAATACAGTCATTTAAAAGAATTAATTAAATACATACATTATTATCAATTTATATTTTTATCATTTAGGAATTCTTGAATAGAGTAATATGCCTTATCTATCAGAAATATAAACAACCTTTTTTTAAAAATATTAATATTATCTGCTGATTTGACACATTTTGGGATTTTATTGTATAGTTTTGGAGCCATTGCAAATGTGCTTTTCTGAAACAGAGCGGTTTTGTTTGGAACCAAATGTAATTTATCGGCTCTGCGTAGGCTGCTTACTTGCGCAAACTTAGACAGATTGCGTCTAACAAAAAGGCCAATTTCGTAGATGTACATGGAGGGTTGGGTTAATATTTTTAGGTTTTTAAAATGTGGTTTACAACTGTCCGTTCTTTGTAGATTACAGATAGCTCGGATACACCGTTTTTGTGCGATAAATGCAGTTTCTTTTCCAGTCGCGTTTCCCCAAAATATAATCCCATATCTTAAACATGACGCGACTAGTCCGTGATATGCGGTTAGTAATGTTTGTTTACCCACAGTTTTCTTTAACATGTTCAATGCATATGAGTATTGGTTCAATTTACTGCATACTTTTTCAATTTGTACGTCCCATGACAACGTGTTCTGAATATGTATTCCTAAAAATTTCGTGGTGTTTGTTTCACTGATACTCACACCATTGTAATTAATGTCAAGATTTAATTTATTATTAGTTCTTTGTCTAAATTTCATAATTACAGTCTTACTTAAGTTAATTTTTAAATTATTACTCTCTAACCAATTTATTACGGATATAATATTATTATTTATGTCAGATTCAAGATTATCAATATCATTGCTGTCAAAGATTATGGTACTGTCATCTGCAAACATAGTCATGGGGTAATTAGTTGCTGTGGGCAGGTCATTAATGTAAATGAGGAATAGTAGAGGTCCCAGGACACTCCCTTGGGGTACTCCATATGTTACATTTCTAATATTGGATTTATAATAAATTTCATTTTTAGTTTTCCCACATACTCTATTAATAACGGTAAATTGTTTTCTATTTATAAGGTATGATTTAAGCAAGTTATAGATGTTACCTCTAATGCCATACAAGTACAATTTTTGGAGTAGAATATTGTGGTCCACATAGTCAAATGCCTTGGACATGTCCATGTATATAGCATATACTGGCAATCTTTTGTCAACTCTTGATGTAATTATATTCAAAAATTCGTAAATAGCCATGTTAATAGATTTGTCTTTCCTAAAACCTTTTTGTTTATCAGTAAATAAATTGTTTTTTTCAAAGTATTGGTTTATGGCATTATAGACCACCTTTTCAAAAACTTTAGATAATACCGGAACTAGGGCTATAGGTCTGTAGCAAGTCATATTTTCTACGTCATCTTTCTTAAATAAGGGCTTAATAACCGTTATTTTTAATTGGTCTGGAAACGTACCGTTTAATATACATGAGTTTATTAGATGACTTAGTACTGGTGCAATGTAAACAGAAACGCGTTTCAATATTTTTGTACAGATGTTATCGTAACCAGTACTAGACGTATTTTTTAAATTCATAATGATATTATGTATGTCTTGAGGAGTAGTTGGACAGATGAACATGGAAGAGCATTCATTAGGCAACGTTGATCTATAGCTAGTGTCAGTAGGTTTAACCTGGTCAGCATAAAAATTATTGAAAGCTTCGGCTATCTCAAACGGATCTGTCAGTATTTTGTTACCTGTATTTATTCGCATTATATTTTCAGTTGGTACCCTGTCTTTACTTTTGTTTATAACTTGCCATGTTGCTTTGGACTTATTTTTTGCCAAATGTATGAAATTATTGTTTTGTGATTTCTGTGTAAGCTGGACGATTTTCTTAAATCTAGTGGAAAACATTTTAAAATTATCTTTATTGTGCTTTGTTGGTATTAACCTATATTTCCACAACAATTCCCTTTTTCTTTTGCTGCATACCTGTATTCCACGGCTCATCCACTTAGGTCGTTTTTTAGTCGATATTTTTAGTTTTATATCCGGGAAGCATAAATCGTAGAATAGCTTAAAATCATCATAAAATTTATTAAAAGCGACTATGGGGTCATTTTCTTCATAAACTTCTGAGAAACACATATTTTTGAGGCAATTGACGAATTTAATTACATTTTCTTTGGAATAATCACGTCTTATGCAAAACCAGTAACTAGACAAGCACGTTCTTTTGACAGGGCATTTCAGCAACTGTGCTGTGTGGTCTGATACTGCAAATTCTACTATTTCACCATGACATCCCCTTACATTGTGTATGATATTATCGATACAGGTACCGCTACTTAGGCGCGTAGGAACTTTAAATTGAGTTTTTAGATTAAATCCCGTTAGTAGTTGCTTAAATTGTTCAGATTTCTTTGTATTTTTTAGAAGGTCTATGTTATAATCTCCACACATTATGATTTTTTTGTTACAGTTAAATGAATATAGTTGGAGTATATTATTTAAATTACTAATAAAAATATCAAACCTATTTCTTACTTCTGTGCTACTTGGAATTCTATAAACGCATATTATTATAATGTTATGTTCGGTCAGCTCTACGGCGCAACATTCGATTATGTTTGAAATACTGTGGTTAGCAACTTCATCAATAGTGTTGAATTTTAAGCCATTTCTTATTAAGATGCATGTGCCACCGTGTCTAGTTTTACGAGTGAAGCAAGCAGCCAAAGTGTAATTATGCATACGTAAAAGATGAAGATCCGAATTAATCATATTGTGTTCGGAAAAGCAGATTACATCAGCGTTTTTGCCATTGTTACCCAGATCGTTCAACGAAACCATAAAGATATCCTGTTTATTCAAGAGACCGTTTATATTTTGGTGAAGGACATAGATGTGGCTAAACACGAAAAAATCTGGGTGGTGTTACTATGCCAGACAAGCTAGAATCTGTATTACAAAAATTACGATTGGAACTTGAAAAATCACTAAAGGCTTCAGTAGTCTGACAACTCTTATCGAGCGTTGTAGGACTAGCGTTCTGAGAAAATTTACTCTTCAAATCAGCATTGTATTTATTGATTTTTAAGGTATAGTCTACTTTTAATATTTCTTTTAATAGATGACGACATTTATACTCTGTACGATTATATTTATGAGGCCGAAATACACTATAGTTCATATCTACAAATGTTACCTTGTCTTTTTAGTTACCTTGTTTAAAAAAAAGAGAACATTTCTACCTTTTTTTATTGAAGGAAAATTGCATCTAGTAAATAGACCAGACCTGTTAATAATTTATCTGAGATAACTATTAATATATATTCCTCTGTCATAATTTTCAGGTCAAAAACATCCCAGATGTTTCGGCGGCCGAAGAGAAAGAAATGATGAGCGCAGAAAGTTCGCCAAATTCCTCAAGGTATGTATAATGCTATTTTAATATAACTTAAAACTATACATCGTTATGTAGCTGGTGTATGAAATGCTATAAGAGTGAAACGCAATAAAAACAGAAGAAACATGACCGCATTTGGCTCCGAATGCGTCTTTTACTTGGTCTGGTTAACCCCAAATATTGTGTAATAATCATGCAACTTAATTTAAACACGATCTCCGATACTCATCTGTCACTACAGTTTATTTTGCTTTTTTTGTCCAAAAGCAAAAGCTCGTATTAATATATACAAACTTTATTCTTTGGCATCGACTTGTTTTCCCATTCTTTATTTCAAAATTCGATATATTTTTAGCAATATTTTTAATTATTTGAGAACGGTTTAATGGCGTCGTGAGTCGAACGCAATTTTACCGTTAAGAACGCTGGTTGAGTCCGAAACTAGTCGGTGGATCCTGGTAAATTAGCTTGAGTAATCCGTTATCAATTCATTACAAACCCTCCTCACGAAAGTTATTATAATCATAATATTGTTCTTCCACAGATTTTCAGACATGACGGTTCCTCCTCGTAGAATAGCAAGAGAAGACTCAAATAGTTCGAGCAGTTCCGACGTCAAACTAGTATGCATTCAAACTCCTAAGGATCCGCTAAAGCGAGCGCTATCCACAGAAACCGACCTACCCCTAAAAACTCCAAAAACCGAAACCGTAACTTCAACCTCAATAGAAACAGCCATCGACCTATCAAAGAAGGCTGTCGAAGAAAAACCGGTTGTTACCGCAAACTTTTACCAAGAAACGTTACTAACAGATGAGGTGCAGCATAGGAGCGTAATCAAACTCAATCCCACGTATACGAGTCCTCAACCCTCAACAAGTTACACCCCAGAACCCTTAAAGATAGATATGGTACCAAAACCAGCTGTCATTGAGAAACCAGTAGTGACACCTAGGACACCAATTACACCGGTCACGCCAATACTAAATATAGATTTTACTAAAAACTTTGCCAACCCAGAGATAAAGCTACTGGATACGGCGATTACTGTGGGCGTGGCTAACGTTCCTAAGAGGGACACGATTAGACAAGTCTACAGACAGAATTCTAGGACAGCGAAGCCTGAAGTGAAGAAAATAGATGTGAAACCAGTCCAAGCTCATCCAGTAGATATAGACAGTTTGAATTCAGGCAACCTACAGATAGATGAAGACTATGATACCTGAATATGTTCGTAAGTTTGATTGTTTTTGTTTTTCTTTTTGTTTGGCGCGGCGTTTGTTGTCCGTATTTGTTTTTTTTTTATTCTCCCGGCCTGTATTATGTGATTTTATTTCCCATTTGGGATGTTGACGGGGTATGAAAAGTTTAATCTATTTTGTTCGTCAGTTGGATGATATGAAATGAGACAAGATTTTCTTTGGTGATTTACCAAAAAACTGCTTAGATGAAGCGAATTAAGATTAGCAGTGTGGGCTTGTTACGTCACACACCGTATTATTTGGTAGGGACTTGTGACGTCACATTACATTTAAAATCTTCGTTGCCACATTTCATAACTCCACTTGACAGACATATTTTTTTGTTAGTCAGCATCCTAGAATAGTAATAGAAATCAGTAGAACTATGTTATTAAACCACATAATATTATACATTAACACACAAAAAGGACTTTGTATATCCTTACAATGAGTATTCGATTTTAATATTGTACGAATCAATCATAAAAAGTGTTTTAATGGATAAGTAGGTTCAAACTCTAACGTATTTATATCTGTAACCCAAAAATATAATAATCAGTATCCTATAATTGTAAGAATTAAAAACCGAATTGTGTAAATTTAAGGGTATAACACAACTTGATACGGTCAGCAAAAAAGTCTATAAACAAAGTAATATTTTCACAACACTGAAACTTAAAAAAAAAAATACTAGGTTAAAATATAGTGGGATGTGAACTTCCAATCCCTTTTAAAGTAAGATTGTCGCGGTTGTGAAAGTGAAACAGCGATTTATACGACTAAGGCTCAATTTTTCAATCGTCAGATAACTTTTATCTAAGGAATAAATATGGCCGTTTGACATATTTTCTATACAAAAGCTGTCAAAACGTCAAACATATTCGTCGAATAAAAGTTGTCTGGCGATTGAAAAATCGGCCCTTAAAGCGGCATCTCTCTTTTATAACTA